>NW_025963640.1:0-168272 GCF_910591885.1 Bombus terrestris | reverse complement strand
GTCCCACGTTGTCCCACGATGTCCCACGTTGTCCCACGTTGTCCCACGTTGTCCCACGTTGTCCCACGTTGTCCCACGTTGTCCCACGTTGTCCCACGTGGTCCCACGTTGTCCCACGTTGTCCCACGGTGTCCAACGATGTCCAACGGTGTCCCACGTTGTCCAACGGTGTCCCACGTTGTCCCACGTTGTCCCACGTTGTCCCACGTTGTCCCACGATGTCCCACGTTGTCCCACGTTGTCCCACGTTGTCCCACGTTGTCCCACGTTGTCCCACGTTGTCCCACGTTGTCCCACGTTGTCCCACGTTGTCCCACGTTGTCCAACGATGTCCAACGGTGTCCCACGTTGTCCCACGTTGTTCCATGGTTTCCCACGTTGTCCCACGTTGTCCCACGTTGTCCCACGGTGTCCAACGATGTCCAACGGTGTCCAACGGTGTCCAACGGTGTCCAACGGTGTCCAACGATGTCCCACGTTGTCCCACGTTGTCCCACGTTGTCCCACGTTGTCCCACGTTGTCCCACGTTGTCCCACGTTGTCCAACGATGTCCAACGGTGTCCCACGTTGTCCCACGTTGTTCCATGGTTTCCCACGTTGTCCCACGTTGTCCCACGTTGTCCCACGGTGTCCAACGATGTCCAACGGTGTCCAACGGTGTCCAACGGTGTCCAACGGTGTCCCACGTTGTCCCACGTTGTCCCACGTTGTCCACGGTGTCCAACGATGTCCAACGGTGTCCCACGTTGTCCCACGTTGTCCCACGTTGTCCCACGTTGTCCCACGTTGTCCCACGATGTCCCACGTTGTCCCACGGTGTCCCACGGTGTCCAACGATGTCCAACGGTGTCCGACGTTGTCCCACGTTGTCCCACGTTGTCCCACGTTGTCCCACGTTGTCCCACGTTGTCCCACGTTGTCCCACGTTGTCCCACGTTGTCCCACGTTGTCCCACGTTGTCCCACGTTGTCCCACGTTGTCCCACGTGGTCCCACGTTGTCCCACATTGTCCCACGGTGTCCAACGATGTCCAACGGTGTCCCACGTTGTCCAACGGTGTCCCACGTTGTCCCACGTTGTCCCACGTTGTCCCACGTTGTCCCACGTTGTCCCACGTTGTCCCACGTTGTCCAACGATGTCCAACGGTGTCCCACGTTGTCCCACGTTGTTCCATGGTTTCCCACGTTGTCCCACGTTGTCCCACGTTGTCCCACGGTGTCCAACGATGTCCAACGGTGTCCAACGGTGTCCCACGTTGTCCCACGTTGTCCCACGATGTCCCACATTGTCCCACGTTGTCCCACGTTGTCCCACGTTGTCCAACGTTGTCCCACGGTGTCCAACGATGTCCAACGGTGTCCAACGGTGTCCAACGGTGTCCAACGATGTCCAACGATGTCCAACGATGTCCAACGGTGTCCAACGATGTCCAACGATGTCCAACGATGTCCAACGGTGTCCAACGATGTCCAACGGTGTCCAACGGTGTCCAACGATGTCCAACGGTGTCCCACGATGTCCAACGATGTCCAACGATGTCCAACGGTGTCCAACGGTGTCCAACGGTGTCCCACGGTGTCCAACGGTGTCCCACGTTGTCCCACGTTGTCCCACGTTGTCCCACGTTGTCCCACGATGTCCCACGTTGTCCAACGGTGTCCAACGGTGTCCAACGATGTCCAACGATGTCCAACGGTGTCCCACGATGTCCAACGATGTCCAACGATGTCCAACGGTGTCCCACGTTGTCCCACGTTGTCCCACGTTGTCCCACGTTGTCCCACGTTGTCCCACGTTGTCCCACGTTGTCCCACGGTGTCCAACGATGTCCAACGGTGTCCAACGGTGTCCCACGGTGTCCAACGGTGTCCCACGTTGTCCCACGTTGTCCCACGTTGTCCCACGTTGTCCCACGGTGTCCCACGGTGTCCAACGATGTCCAACGGTGTCCGACGTTGTCCCACGTTGTCCCACGTTGTCCCACGTTGTCCCACGTTGTCCCACGATGTCCCACGTTGTCCCACGTTGTCCCACGTTGTCCCACGTTGTCCCACGTTGTCCCACGTTGTCCCACGTTGTCCCACGTGGTCCCACGTTGTCCCACATTGTCCCACGGTGTCCAACGATGTCCAACGGTGTCCCACGTTGTCCAACGGTGTCCCACGTTGTCCCACGTTGTCCCACGTTGTCCCACGTTGTCCCACGATGTCCCACGTTGTCCCACGTTGTCCCACGTTGTCCCACGTTGTCCCACGTTGTCCCACGTTGTCCCACGTTGTCCCACGTTGTCCCACGTTGTCCCACGGTGTCCAACGATGTCCAACGGTGTCCAACGGTGTCCCACGGTGTCCAACGGTGTCCCACGTTGTCCCACGTTGTCCCACGTTGTCCCACGTTGTCCCACGTTGTCCCACGTTGTCCCACGTTGTCCAACGATGTCCAACGGTGTCCCACGTTGTCCCACGTTGTTCCATGGTTTCCCACGTTGTCCCACGTTGTCCCACGTTGTCCCACGGTGTCCAACGATGTCCAACGGTGTCCAACGGTGTCCAACGGTGTCCAACGGTGTCCCACGTTGTCCCACGTTGTCCCACGTTGTCCCACGGTGTCCAACGATGTCCAACGGTGTCCCACGTTGTCCCACGTTGTCCCACGTTGTCCCACGTTGTCCCACGTTGTCCCACGTTGTCCCACGTTGTCCCACGATGTCCCACGTTGTCCCACGTTGTCCCACGTTTTCCCACGTTGTCCCACGTTGTCCCACGGTGTCCAACGAAGTCCAACGATGTCCAACGGTGTCCCACGTTGTCCCACGTTGTTCCATGGTTTCCCACGTTGTCCCACGTTGTCCCACGTTGTCCCACGGTGTCCAACGATGTCCAACGGTGTCCAACGGTGTCCAACGGTGTCCAACGGTGTCCCACGTTGTCCCACGTTGTCCCACGTTGTCCCACGTTGTCCCACGATGTCCCACGTTGTCCCACGTTGTCCCACGTTGTCCCACGATGTCCCACGTTGTCCCACGTTGTCCCACGTTGTCCCACGTTGTCCCACGTTGTCCCACGTTGTCCCACGTTGTCCCACGTTGTCCCACGTTGTCCCACGTTGTCCCACGTTGTCCCACGGTGTCCAACGATGTCCAACGGTGTCCAACGATGTCCCACGTTGTCCCACGTTGTCCCACGTTGTCCCACGTTGTCCCACGATGTCCCACGTTGTCCCACGTTGTCCCACGTCGTCCCATGTTGTCCCACGTTGTCCCACGTTGTCCCACGTTGTCCCACGTTGTCCCACGTTGTCCCACGTTGTCCCACGGTGTCCAACGATGTCCAACGGTGTCCAACGGTGTCCCACGGTGTCCAACGGTGTCCCACGTTGTCCCACGTTGTCCCACGTTGTCCCACGTTGTCCCAAGTTGTCCCACGATGTCCCACGTTGTCCCACGTTGTCCCACGTTGTCCCACGTTGTCCCACGTTGTCCCACGTTGTCCCACGGTGTCCAACGATGTCCAACGGTGTCCAACGGTGTCCAACGGTGTCCAACGATGTCCAACGATGTCCAACGATGTCCAACGGTGTCCAACGATGTCCAACGATGTCCAACGGTGTCCCACGATGTCCAACGATGTCCAACGATGTCCAACGGTGTCCAACGATGTCCAACGGTGTCCAACGATGTCCAACGATGTCCAACGGTGTCCCACGATGTCCAACGATGTCCAACGATGTCCAACGGTGTCCGACGGTGTCCAACGGTGTCCCACGGTGTCCAACGGTGTCCCACGTTGTCCCACGTTGTTCCATGGTTTCCCACGTTGTCCCACGTTGTCCCACGTTGTCCCACGTTGTCCCACGTTGTCCCACGGTGTCCCACGGTGTCCAACGATGTCCAACGGTGTCCCACGTTGTCCCACGTTGTCCCACGTTGTCCCACGTTGTCCCACGATGTCCCACGTTGTCCAACGGTGTCCAACGTTGTCCCACGTTGTCCCACGTTGTTCCATGGTTTCCCACGTTGTCCCACGTTGTCCCACGATGTCCCACGTTGTCCCACGGTGTCCCACGGTGTCCCACGTTGTCCCACGATGTCCCACGTTGTCCCACGTTGTCCCACGTTGTCCCACGTTGTCCCACGTTGTCCCACGTTGTCCCACGTTGTCCCACGTGGTCCCACGTTGTCCCACATTGTCCCACGGTGTCCAACGATGTCCAACGGTGTCCCACGTTGTCCAACGGTATCCCACGTTGTCCCACGTTGTCCCACGTTGTCCCACGTTGTCCCACGTTGTCCCACGTTGTCCCACGTTGTCCAACGATGTCCAACGGTGTCCCACGTTGTCCCACGTTGTTCCATGGTTTCCCACGTTGTCCCACGTTGTCCCACGTTGTCCCACGGTGTCCAACGATGTCCAACGGTGTCCAACGGTGTCCCACGTTGTCCCACGTTGTCCCACGATGTCCCACATTGTCCCACGTTGTCCCACGTTGTCCCACGTTGTCCCACGTTGTCCCACGGTGTCCAACGATGTCCAACGGTGTCCAACGGTGTCCAACGGTGTCCAACGATGTCCAACGATGTCCAACGATGTCCAACGGTGTCCAACGATGTCCAACGATGTCCAACGATGTCCAACGGTGTCCAACGATGTCCAACGGTGTCCAACGGTGTCCAACGATGTCCAACGGTGTCCCACGATGTCCAACGATGTCCAACGATGTCCAACGGTGTCCAACGGTGTCCAACGGTGTCCCACGGTGTCCAACGGTGTCCCACGTTGTCCCACGTTGTCCCACGTTGTCCCACGTTGTCCCACGATGTCCCACGTTGTCCAACGGTGTCCAACGGTGTCCAACGATGTCCAACGATGTCCAACGGTGTCCCACGATGTCCAACGATGTCCAACGATGTCCAACGGTGTCCCACGTTGTCCCACGTTGTCCCACGTTGTCCCACGTTGTCCCACGTTGTCCCACGTTGTCCCACGTTGTCCCACGGTGTCCAACGATGTCCAACGGTGTCCAACGGTGTCCCACGGTGTCCAACGGTGTCCCACGTTGTCCCACGTTGTCCCACGTTGTCCCACGGTGTCCCACGGTGTCCCACGGTGTCCAACGATGTCCAACGGTGTCCGACGTTGTCCCACGTTGTCCCACGTTGTCCCACGTTGTCCCACGTTGTCCCACGATGTCCCACGTTGTCCCACGTTGTCCCACGTTGTCCCACGTTGTCCCACGTTGTCCCACGTTGTCCCACGTTGTCCCACGTGGTCCCACGTTGTCCCACATTGTCCCACGGTGTCCAACGATGTCCAACGGTGTCCCACGTTGTCCAACGGTGTCCCACGTTGTCCCACGTTGTCCCACGTTGTCCCACGTTGTCCCACGATGTCCCACGTTGTCCCACGTTGTCCCACGTTGTCCCACGTTGTCCCACGTTGTCCCACGTTGTCCCACGTTGTCCCACGTTGTCCCACGTTGTCCCACGTTGTCCCACGGTGTCCAACGATGTCCAACGGTGTCCAACGGTGTCCCACGGTGTCCAACGGTGTCCCACGTTGTCCCACGTTGTCCCACGTTGTCCCACGTTGTCCCACGTTGTCCCACGTTGTCCCACGTTGTCCAACGATGTCCAACGGTGTCCCACGTTGTCCCACGTTGTTCCATGGTTTCCCACGTTGTCCCACGTTGTCCCACGTTGTCCCACGGTGTCCAACGATGTCCAACGGTGTCCAACGGTGTCCAACGGTGTCCAACGGTGTCCCACGTTGTCCCACGTTGTCCCACGTTGTCCCACGGTGTCCAACGATGTCCAACGGTGTCCCACGTTGTCCCACGTTGTCCCACGTTGTCCCACGTTGTCCCACGTTGTCCCACGTTGTCCCACGTTGTCCCACGATGTCCCACGTTGTCCCACGTTGTCCCACGTTTTCCCACGTTGTCCCACGTTGTCCCACGGTGTCCAACGAAGTCCAACGATGTCCAACGGTGTCCCACGTTGTCCCACGTTGTTCCATGGTTTCCCACGTTGTCCCACGTTGTCCCACGTTGTCCCACGGTGTCCAACGATGTCCAACGGTGTCCAACGGTGTCCAACGGTGTCCAACGGTGTCCCACGTTGTCCCACGTTGTCCCACGTTGTCCCACGTTGTCCCACGATGTCCCACGTTGTCCAACGGTGTCCAACGATGTCCCACGTTGTCCCACGTTGTCCCACGTTGTCCCACGTTGTCCCACGATGTCCCACGTTGTCCCACGTTGTCCCACGTCGTCCCACGTTGTCCCACGTTGTCCCACGTTGTCCCACGTTGTCCCACGTTGTCCCACGTTGTCCCACGTTGTCCCACGGTGTCCAACGATGTCCAACGGTGTCCAACGGTGTCCCACGGTGTCCAACGGTGTCCCACGTTGTCCCACGTTGTCCCACGTTGTCCCACGTTGTCCCAAGTTGTCCCACGATGTCCCACGTTGTCCCACGTTGTCCCACGTTGTCCCACGTTGTCCCACGTTGTCCCACGTTGTCCCACGGTGTCCAACGATGTCCAACGGTGTCCAACGGTGTCCAACGGTGTCCAACGATGTCCAACGATGTCCAACGATGTCCAACGGTGTCCAACGATGTCCAACGATGTCCAACGGTGTCCCACGATGTCCAACGATGTCCAACGATGTCCAACGGTGTCCAACGATGTCCAACGGTGTCCAACGATGTCCAACGATGTCCAACGGTGTCCCACGATGTCCAACGATGTCCAACGATGTCCAACGGTGTCCGACGGTGTCCAACGGTGTCCCACGGTGTCCAACGGTGTCCCACGTTGTCCCACGTTGTTCCATGGTTTCCCACGTTGTCCCACGTTGTCCCACGTTGTCCCACGTTGTCCCACGTTGTCCCACGGTGTCCCACGGTGTCCAACGATGTCCAACGGTGTCCCACGTTGTCCCACGTTGTCCCACGTTGTCCCACGTTGTCCCACGATGTCCCACGTTGTCCAACGGTGTCCAACGTTGTCCCACGTTGTCCCACGTTGTTCCATGGTTTCCCACGTTGTCCCACGTTGTCCCACGTTGTCCCACGTTGTCCCACGATGTCCAACGGTGTCCCACGATGTCCAACGATGTCCAACGATGTCCAACGGTGTCCAACGGTGTCCAACGGTGTCCCACGGTGTCCAACGGTGTCCCACGTTGTCCCACGTTGTCCCACGTTGTCCCACGTTGTCCCACGATGTCCCACGTTGTCCAACGGTGTCCAACGGTGTCCCACGTTGTCCCACGTTGTCCCACGGTGTCCAACGATGTCCAACGGTGTCCAACGGTGTCCCACGGTGTCCAACGGTGTCCCACGTTGTCCCACGTTGTCCCACGTTGTCCCACGTTGTCCCACGTTGTCCCACGTTGTCCCACGTTGTCCAACGATGTCCAACGGTGTCCCACGTTGTCCCACGTTGTTCCATGGTTTCCCACGTTGTCCCACGTTGTCCCACGTTGTCCCACGGTGTCCCACGGTGTCCAACGATGTCCAACGGTGTCCCACGTTGTCCCACGTTGTCCCACGTTGTCCCACGTTGTCCCACGTTGTCCCACGATGTCCCACGTTGTCCCACGTTGTCCCACGTTGTCCCACGTTGTCCCACGTTGTCCCACGTTGTCCCACGTTGTCCCACGTGGTCCCACGTTGTCCCACGTTGTCCCACGGTGTCCAACGATGTCCAACGGTGTCCCACGTTGTCCAACGGTGTCCCACGTTGTCCCACGTTGTCCCACGTTGTCCCACGTTGTCCCACGATGTCCCACGTTGTCCCACGTTGTCCCACGTTGTCCCACGTTGTCCCACGTTGTCCCACGTTGTCCCACGTTGTCCCACGTTGTCCCACGTTGTCCCACGTTGTCCCACGTTGTCCCACGGTGTCCAACGATGTCCAACGGTGTCCAACGGTGTCCCACGGTGTCCAACGGTGTCCCACGTTGTCCCACGTTGTCCCACGTTGTCCCACGTTGTCCCACGTTGTCCCACGTTGTCCCACGTTGTCCAACGATGTCCAACGGTGTCCCACGTTGTCCCACGTTGTCCCACGTTGTCCCACGTTGTCCCACGTTGTCCCACGATGTCCCACGTTGTCCCACGTTGTCCCACGTTGTCCCACGTTGTCCCACGTTGTCCCACGTTGTCCCACGTTGTCCCACGTTGTCCCACGGTGTCCAACGATGTCCAACGGTGTCCAACGGTGTCCAACGGTGTCCAACGATGTCCAACGATGTCCAACGATGTCCAACGGTGTCCAACGATGTCCAACGATGTCCAACGGTGTCCCACGATGTCCAACGATGTCCAACGATGTCCAACGGTGTCCAACGATGTCCAACGGTGTCCAACGATGTCCAACGATGTCCAACGGTGTCCCACGATGTCCAACGATGTCCAACGATGTCCAACGGTGTCCAACGGTGTCCCACGATGTCCAACGATGTCCAACGATGTCCAACGGTGTCCCACGTTGTCCCACGTTGTCCCACGTTGTCCCACGTTGTCCCACGTTGTCCCACGGTGTCCAACGATGTCCAACGGTGTCCCACGTTTTCCAACGGTGTCCCACGTTGTCCCACGTTGTCCCACGTTGTCCCACGTTGTCCCACGTTGTCCCACGTTGTCCCACGTTGTCCCACGTTGTCCCACGTTGTCCCACGTTGTCCCACGTTGTCCCACGTTGTCCCACGTTGTCCCACGGTGTCCAACGATGTCCAACGGTGTCCAACGGTGTCCCACGGTGTCCAACGGTGTCCCACGTTGTCCCACGTTGTCCCACGTTGTCCCACGTTGTCCCACGTTGTCCCACGTTGTCCAACGATGTCCAACGGTGTCCCACGTTGTCCCACGTTGTTCCATGGTTTCCCACGTTGTCCCACGTTGTCCCACGTTGTCCCACGTTGTCCCACGTTGTCCCACGGTGTCCCACGGTGTCCAACGATGTCCAACGGTGTCCCACGTTGTCCCACGTTGTCCCACGTTGTCCCACGTTGTCCCACGTTGTCCCACGATGTCCCACGTTGTCCCACGTTGTCCCACGTTGTCCCACGTTGTCCCACGTTGTCCCACGTTGTCCCACGTTGTCCCACGTTGTCCCACGTGGTCCCACGTTGTCCCACGTTGTCGCACGGTGTCCAACGATGTCCAACGGTGTCCCACGTTGTCCAACGGTGTCCCACGTTGTCCCACGTTGTCCCACGTTGTCCCACGTTGTCCCACGATGTCCCACGTTGTCCCACGTTGTCCCACGTTGTCCCACGTTGTCCCACGTTGTCCCACGTTGTCCCACGTTGTCCCACGTTGTCCCACGTTGTCCCACGTTGTCCCACGGTGTCCAACGATGTCCAACGGTGTCCAACGGTGTCCCACGGTGTCCAACGGTGTCCCACGTTGTCCCACGTTGTCCCACGTTGTCCCACGTTGTCCCACGTTGTCCCACGTTGTCCCACGTTGTCCAACGATGTCCAACGGTGTCCCACGTTGTCCCACGTTGTTCCATGGTTTCCCACGTTGTCCCACGTTGTCCCACGTTGTCCCACGGTGTCCAACGATGTCCAACGGTGTCCAACGGTGTCCAACGGTGTCCAACGGTGTCCCACGTTGTCCCACGTTGTCCCACGTTGTCCCACGGTGTCCAACGATGTCCAACGGTGTCCCACGTTGTCCCACGTTGTCCCACGTTGTCCCACGTTGTCCCACGTTGTCCCACGATGTCCCACGTTGTCCCACGTTGTCCCACGTTGTCCCACGTTGTCCCACGTTGTCCCACGTTGTCCCACGTTGTCCCACGTTGTCCCACGTTGTCCCACGTTGTCCCACGTTGTCCCACGTTGTCCCACGTTGTCCCACGTTGTCCCACGGTGTCCAACGGTGTCCAACGATGTCCCACGTTGTCCCACGTTGTCCCACGATGTCCCACGTTGTCCCACGTTGTCCCACGTTGTCCCACGTTGTCCCACGTTGTCCCACGTTGTCCCACGTTGTCCCACGGTGTCCAACGATGTCCAACGGTGTCCAACGGTGTCCAACGGTGTCCAACGGTGTCCCACGTTGTCCCACGTTGTCCCACGTTGTCCCACGTTGTCCCACGTTGTCCCACGTTGTCCCACGTTGTCCCACGTTGTCCCACGTTGTCCCACGTTGTCCCACGGTGTCCAACGGTGTCCAACGGTGTCCCACGGTGTCCAACGGTGTCCCACGTTGTCCCACGTTGTCCCACGTTGTCCCACGTTGTCCCACGTTGTCCCACGTTGTCCAACGATGTCCAACGGTGTCCCACGTTGTCCCACGTTGTTCCATGGTTTCCCACGTTGTCCCACGTTGTCCCACGTTGTCCCACGTTGTCCCACGTTGTCCCACGGTGTCCCACGGTGTCCAACGATGTCCAACGGTGTCCCACGTTGTCCCACGTTGTCCCACGTTGTCCCACGTTGTCCCACGTTGTCCCACGATGTCCCACGTTGTCCCACGTTGTCCCACGTTGTCCCACGTTGTCCCACGTTGTCCCACGTTGTCCCACGTTGTCCCACGTTGTCCCACGTGGTCCCACGTTGTCCCACGTTGTCGCACGGTGTCCAACGATGTCCAACGGTGTCCCACGTTGTCCAACGGTGTCCCACGTTGTCCCACGTTGTCCCACGTTGTCCCACGTTGTCCCACGATGTCCCACGTTGTCCCACGTTGTCCCACGTTGTCCCACGTTGTCCCACGTTGTCCCACGTTGTCCCACGTTGTCCCACGTTGTCCCACGTTGTCCCACGTTGTCCCACGTTGTCCCACGGTGTCCAACGATGTCCAACGGTGTCCAACGGTGTCCCACGGTGTCCAACGGTGTCCCACGTTGTCCCACGTTGTCCCACGTTGTCCCACGTTGTCCCACGTTGTCCCACGTTGTCCCACGTTGTCCAACGATGTCCAACGGTGTCCCACGTTGTCCCACGTTGTTCCATGGTTTCCCACGTTGTCCCACGTTGTCCCACGTTGTCCCACGGTGTCCAACGATGTCCAACGGTGTCCAACGGTGTCCAACGGTGTCCAACGGTGTCCCACGTTGTCCCACGTTGTCCCACGTTGTCCCACGGTGTCCAACGTTGTCCAACGGTGTCCCACGTTGTCCCACGTTGTCCCACGTTGTCCCACGTTGTCCCACGTTGTCCCACGTTGTCCCACGTTGTCCCACGTTGTCCCACGTTGTCCCGCGTTGTCCCACGTTGTCCCACGGTGTCCAACGATGTCCAACGGTGTCCAGCGATGTCCAACGGTGTCCCACGTTGTCCCACGTTTTCCCACGTTGTCCCACGTTGTCCCACGGTGTCCAACGATTTCCAACGATGTCCAACGGTGTCCCACGTTGTCCCACGTTGTTCCATGGTTTCCCACGTTGTCCCACGTTGTCCCACGTTGTCCCACGGTGTCCAACGATGTCCAACGGTGTCCAACGGTGTCCAACGGTGTCCAACGGTGTCCCACGTTGTCCCACGTTGTCCCACGTTGTCCCACGTTGTCCCACGTTGTCCCACGATGTCCCACGTTGTCCCACGTTGTCCCACGTTGTCCCACGATGTCCCACGTTGTCCCACGTTGTCCCACGTTGTCCCACGGTGTCCAACGATGTCCAACGGTGTCCAACGGTGTCCAACGGTGTCCAACGATGTCCAACGATGTCCAACGATGTCCAACGGTGTCCAACGATGTCCAACGATGTCCAACGGTGTCCCACGATGTCCAACGATGTCCAACGACGTCCAACGGTGTCCAACGATGTCCAACGGTGTCCAACGATGTCCAACGATGTCCAACGGTGTCCCACGATGTCCAACGATGTCCAACGATGTCCAACGGTGTCCAACGGTGTCCAACGGTGTCCCACGGTGTCCAACGGTGTCCCACGTTGTCCCACGTTGTCCCACGTTGTCCCACGTTGTCCCACGATGTCCCACGTTGTCCAACGGTGTCCAACGGTGTCCAACGATGTCCAACGATGTCCAACGGTGTCCCACGATGTCCAACGATGTCCAACGATGTCCAACGGTGTCCCACGTTGTCCCACGTTGTCCCACGTTGTCCCACGTTGTCCCACGTTGTCCCACGGTGTCCAACGATGTCCAACGGTGTCCCACGTTGTCCCACGTTGTCCCACGATGTCCCACGTTGTCCCACGTTGTCCCACGTTGTCCCACGTTGTCCCACGTTGTCCCACGTTGTCCCACGTTGTCCCACGTTGTCCCACGTTGTCCCACGTTGTCCCACGGTGTCCAACGATGTCCAACGGTGTCCAACGGTGTCCCACGGTGTCCAACGGTGTCCCACGTTGTCCCACGTTGTCCCACGTTGTCCCATGTTGTCCCACGGTGTCCCACGGTGTCCAACGGTGTCCAACGGTGTCCCACGTTGTCCCACGTTGTCCCACGTTGTCCCACGTTGTCCCACGTTGTCCCACGATGTCCCACGTTGTCCCACGTTGTCCCACGTTGTCCCACGTTGTCCCACGTTGTCCCACGTTGTCCCACGTTGTCCCACGTTGTCCCACGTGGTCCCACGTTGTCCCACGTTGTCCCACGGTGTCCAACGATGTCCAACGGTGTCCCACGTTGTCCAACGGTGTCCCACGTTGTCCAACGGTGTCCCACGTTGTCCCACGATGTCCCACGTTGTCCCACGTTGTCCCACGTTGTCCCACGTTGTCCCACGTTGTCCCACGTTGTCCCACGTTGTCCCACGTTGTCCCACGTGGTCCCACGTTGTCCCACGTTGTCCCACGGTGTCCAACGATGTCCAACGGTGTCCCACGTTGTCCAACGGTGTCCCACGTTGTCCAACGGTGTCCCACGTTGTCCCACGTTGTCCCACGTTGTCCCACGTTGTCCCACGATGTCCCACGTTGTCCCACGTTGTCCCACGTTGTCCCACGTTGTCCCACGTTGTCCCACGTTGTCCAACGTTGTCCCACGTTGTCCCACGTTGTCCCACGTTGTCCCACGTTGTCCCACGGTGTCCAACGATGTCCAACGGTGTCCAACGGTGTCCCACGGTGTCCAACGGTGTCCCACGTTGTCCCACGTTGTCCCACGTTGTCCCACGTTGTCCCACGTTGTCCCACGTTGTCCCACGTTGTCCAACGATGTCCAACGGTGTCCCACGTTGTCCCACGTTGTTCCATGGTTTCCCACGTTGTCCCACGTTGTCCCACGTTGTCCCACGGTGTCCAACGATGTCCAACGGTGTCCAACGGTGTCCAACGGTGTCCAACGGTGTCCAACGGTGTCCAACGGTGTCCAACGATGTCCAACGATGTCCAACGATGTCCAACGGTGTCCAACGATGTCCAACGATGTCCAACGGTGTCCCACGATGTCCAACGATGTCCAACGATGTCCAACGGTGTCCAACGATGTCCAACGGTGTCCAACGATGTCCAACGATGTCCAACGGTGTCCCACGATGTCCAACGATGTCCAACGATGTCCAACGGTGTCCAACGGTGTCCCACGTTGTCCCACGTTGTTCCATGGTTTCCCACGTTGTCCCACGTTGTCCCACGTTGTCCCACGTTGTCCCACGTTGTCCCACGTTGTCCCACGGTGTCCCACGGTGTCCAACGATGTCCAACGGTGTCCCACGTTGTCCCACGTTGTCCCACGTTGTCCCACGTTGTCCCACGTTGTCCCACGTTGTCCCACGTTGTCCCACGTTGTCCCACGTTGTCCCACGTTGTCCCACGTTGTCCCACGTTGTCCCACGGTGTCCAACGATGTCCAACGGTGTCCAACGATGTCCCACGTTGTCCCACGTTGTCCCACGTTGTCCCACGTTGTCCCACGATGTCCCACGTTGTCCCACGTTGTCTCACGTTGTCCCACGTTGTCCCACGTTGTCCCACGTTGTCCCACGTTGTCCCACGTTGTCCCACGTTGTCCCACGTTGTCCCACGTTGTCCCACGGTGTCCAACGATGTCCAACGGTGTCCAACGGTGTCCCACGGTGTCCAACGGTGTCCCACGTTGTCCCACGTTGTCCCACGTTGTCCCACGTTGTCCCACGTTGTCCCACGATGTCCCACGTTGTCCCACGTTGTCCCACGTTGTCCCACGTTGTCCCACGTTGTCCCACGTTGTCCCACGGTGTCCAACGATGTCCAACGGTGTCCAACGGTGTCCAACGGTGTCCAACGATGTCCAACGATGTCCAACGATGTCCAACGGTGTCCAACGATGTCCAACGATGTCCAACGGTGTCCCACGATGTCCAACGATGTCCAACGATGTCCAACGGTGTCCAACGATGTCCAACGGTGTCCAACGATGTCCAACGATGTCCAACGGTGTCCCACGATGTCCAACGATGTCCAACGATGTCCAACGGTGTCCAACGGTGTCCAACGGTGTCCCACGGTGTCCAACGGTGTCCCACGGTGTCCAACGGTGTCCCACGTTGTCCCACGTTGTCCCACGTTGTCCCACGATGTCCCACGTTGTCCAACGGTGTCCAACGGTGTCCAACGATGTCCAACGATGTCCAACGGTGTCCCACGATGTCCAACGATGTCCAACGATGTCCAACGGTGTCCCACGTTGTCCCACGTTGTCCCACGTTGTCCCACGTTGTCCCACGTTGTCCCACGGTGTCCAACGATGTCCAACGGTGTCCCACGTTGTCCCACGTTGTCCCACGTTGTCCCACGTTGTCCCACGTTGTCCCACGTTGTCCCACGATGTCCCACGTTGTCCCACGTTGTCCCACGTTGTCCCACGTTGTCCCACGTTGTCCCACGTTGTCCCACGTGGTCCCACGTTGTCCCACGTTGTCCCACGGTGTCCAACGATGTCCAACGGTGTCCCACGTTGTCCAACGGTGTCCCACGTTGTCCCACGTTGTCCCACGTTGTCCCACGATGTCCCACGTTGTCCCACGTTGTCCCACGGTGTCCAACGATGTCCAACGGTGTCCAACGGTGTCCCACGGTGTCCAACGGTGTCCCACGTTGTCCCACGTTGTCCCACGTTGTCCCACGTTGTCCCACGTTGTCCCACGTTGTCCCACGTTGTCCAACGATGTCCAACGGTGTCCCACGTTGTCCCACGTTGTTCCATGGTTTCCCACGTTGTCCCACGTTGTCCCACGTTGTCCCACGGTGTCCAACGATGTCCAACGGTGTCCAACGGTGTCCAACGGTGTCCAACGGTGTCCCACGTTGTCCCACGTTGTCCCACGTTGTCCCACGGTGTCCCACGTTGTCCCACGTTGTCCCACGTTGTCCCACGTTGTCCCACGTTGTCCCACGTTGTCCCACGTTGTCCAACGATGTCCAACGGTGTCCCACGTTGTCCCACGTTGTTCCATGGTTTCCCACGTTGTCCCACGTTGTCCCACGTTGTCCCACGGTGTCCAACGATGTCCAACGGTGTCCAACGGTGTCCAACGGTGTCCAACGGTGTCCCACGTTGTCCCACGTTGTCCCACGGTGTCCAACGATGTCCAACGGTGTCCAACGGTGTCCCACGGTGTCCAACGGTGTCCCACGTTGTCCCACGTTGTCCCACGTTGTCCCACGGTGTCCCACGTTGTCCCACGGTGTCCAACGATGTCCAACGGTGTCCAACGGTGTCCCACGTTGTCCCACGTTGTCCCACGTTGTCCCACGTTGTCCCACGGTGTCCAACGATGTCCAACGGTGTCCAACGGTGTCCAACGGTGTCCAACGGTGTCCCACGTTGTCCCACGTTGTCCCACGGTGTCCAACGATGTCCAACGGTGTCCAACGGTGTCCCACGTTGTCCCACGTTGTCCCACGTTGTCCCACGTTGTCCCACGTTGTCCCACGTTGTCCCACGTTGTCCCACGGTGTCCAACGATGTCCAACGGTGTCCAACGGTGTCCCACGGTGTCCAACGGTGTCCCACGTTGTCCCACGTTGTCCCACGTTGTCCCACGTTGTCCCACGGTGTCCAACGATGTCCAACGGTGTCCAACGGTGTCCAACGGTGTCCCACGTTGTCCCACGTTGTTCCATGGTTTCCCACGTTGTCCCACGTTGTCCCACGTTGTTCCATGGTTTCCCACGTTGTCCCACGTTGTCCCACGTTGTCCCACGTTGTCCCACGTTGTCCCACGGTGTCCCACGGTGTCCAACGATGTCCAACGGTGTCCCACGTTGTCCCACGTTGTCCCACGTTGTCCCACGTTGTCCCACGTTGTCCCACGATGTCCCACGTTGTCCCACGTTGTCCCACGTTGTCCCACGTTGTCCCACGTTGTCCCACGTTGTCCCACGTGGTCCCACGTTGTCCCACGTTGTCCCACGGTGTCCAACGATGTCCAACGGTGTCCCACGTTGTCCAACGGTGTCCCACGTTGTCCCACGTTGTCCCACGTTGTCCCACGATGTCCCACGTTGTCCCACGTTGTCCCACGTTGTCCCACGTTGTCCCACGGTGTCCAACGATGTCCAACGGTGTCCAACGGTGTCCCACGGTGTCCAACGGTGTCCCACGTTGTCCCACGTTGTCCCACGTTGTCCCACGTTGTCCCACGTTGTCCCACGTTGTCCCACGTTGTCCAACGATGTCCAACGGTGTCCCACGTTGTCCCACGTTGTTCCATGGTTTCCCACGTTGTCCCACGTTGTCCCACGTTGTCCCACGGTGTCCAACGATGTCCAACGGTGTCCAACGGTGTCCAACGGTGTCCAACGGTGTCCCACGTTGTCCCACGTTGTCCCACGTTGTCCCACGGTGTCCAACGATGTCCAACGGTGTCCCACGTTGTCCCACGTTGTCCCACGTTGTCCCACGTTGTCCCACGTTGTCCCACGATGTCCCACGTTGTCCCACGTTGTCCCACGTTGTCCCACGTTGTCCCACGTTGTCCCACGTTGTCCCACGTTGTCCCACGTTGTCCCACGTTGTCCCACGTTGTCCCACGTTGTCCCACGTTGTCCCACGTTGTCCCACGTTGTCCCACGGTGTCCAACGGTGTCCAACGATGTCCCACGTTGTCCCACGTTGTCCAACGGTGTCCCACGTTGTCCCACGTTGTCCCACGTTGTCCCACGTTGTCCCACGTTGTCCCACGTTGTCCCACGTTGTCCCACGTTGTCCCACGTTGTCCCACGTTGTCCCACGTTGTCCCACGGTGTCCAACGATGTCCAACGGTGTCCAACGGTGTCCCACGGTGTCCAACGGTGTCCCACGTTGTCCCACGTTGTCCCACGTTGTCCCACGTTGTCCCACGTTGTCCCACGTTGTCCCACGTTGTCCCACGTTGTCCCACGTTGTCCCACGTTGTCCCACGTTGTCCCACGTTGTCCCACGTTGTCCCACGTTGTCCCACGTTGTCCCACGATGTCCAACGATGTCCAACGATGTCCAACGGTGTCCAACGATGTCCAACGATGTCCAACGGTGTCCCACGATGTCCAACGATGTCCAACGATGTCCAACGGTGTCCAACGATGTCCAACGGTGTCCAACGATGTCCAACGATGTCCAACGATGTCCAACGGTGTCCCACGATGTCCAACGATGTCCAACGATGTCCAACGGTGTCCAACGGTGTCCCACGATGTCCAACGATGTCCAACGATGTCCAACGGTGTCCCACGTTGTCCCACGTTGTCCCAGGTTGTCCCACGTTGTCCCACGTTGTCCCACGGTGTCCAACGATGTCCAACGGTGTCCAACGATGTCCAACGGTGTCCAACGATGTCCAACGATGTCCAACGGTGTCCCACGATGTCCAACGATGTCCAACGATGTCCAACGGTGTCCAACGGTGTCCAACGGTGTCCCACGGTGTCCAACGGTGTCCCACGTTGTCCCACGTTGTCCCACGTTGTCCCACGTTGTCCCACGATGTCCCACGTTGTCCAACGGTGTCCAACGGTGTCCAACGATGTCCAACGATGTCCAACGGTGTCCCACGATGTCCAACGATGTCCAACGATGTCCAACGGTGTCGCACGTTGTCCCACGTTGTCCGACGTTGTCCCACGTTGTCCCACGTTGTCCCACGTTGTCCCACGGTGTCCAACGATGTCCAACGGTGTCCAACGGTGTCCAACGGTGTCCAACGGTGTCCCACGTTGTCCCACGTTGTCCCACGTTGTCCCACGGTGTCCAACGATGTCCAACGGTGTCCCACGTTGTCCCACGTTGTCCCACGTTGTCCCACGTTGTCCCACGTTGTCCCACGATGTCCCACGTTGTCCCACGTTGTCCCACGTTGTCCCACGTTGTCCCACGTTGTCCCACGTTGTCCCACGTTGTCCCACGGTGTCCAACGATGTCCAACGGTGTCCAACGGTGTCCCACGGTGTCCAACGGTGTCCCACGTTGTCCCACGATGTCCCACGTTGTCCCACGTTGTCCCACGTTGTCCCACGTTGTCCCACGTTGTCCCACGTTGTTCCACGTTGTCCCACGTTGTCCCACGATGTCCCACGTTGTCCCACGTTGTCCCACGTTGTCCCACGTTGTCCCACGTTGTCCCACGTTGTCCCACGTTGTCCCACGTTGTCCCACGTGGTCCCACGTTGTCCCACGTTGTCCCACGGTGTCCAACGATGTCCAACGGTGTCCCACGTTGTCCAACCGTGTCCCACGTTGTCCCACGTTGTCCCACGTTGTCCCACGTTGTCCCACGATGTCCCACGTTGTCCCACGTTGTCCCACGTTGTCCCACGTTGTCCCACGTTGTCCCACGTTGTCCAACGTTGTCCCACGTTGTCCCACGTTGTCCCACGTTGTCCCACGTTGTCCCACGTTGTCCCACGTTGTCCCACGGTGTCCAACGATGTCCAACGGTGTCCAACGGTGTCCCACGGTGTCCAACGGTGTCCCACGTTGTCCCACGTTGTCCCACGTTGTCCCACGTTGTCCCACGTTGTCCCACGTTGTCCCACGTTGTCCAACGATGTCCAACGGTGTCCCACGTTGTCCCACGTTGTTCCATGGTTTCCCACGTTGTCCCACGTTGTCCCACGTTGTCCCACGGTGTCCAACGATGTCCAACGGTGTCCAACGGTGTCCAACGGTGTCCAACGGTGTCCCACGTTGTCCCACGTTGTCCCACGTTGTCCCACGGTGTCCAACGATGTCCAACGGTGTCCCAGGTTGTCCCACGTTGTCCCACGTTGTCCCACGTTGTCCCACGTTGTCCCACGATGTCCCACGTTGTCCCACGGTGTCCAACGATGTCCAACGGTGTCCAACGATGTCCCACGTTGTCCCACGTTGTCCCACGTTGTCCCACGTTGTCCCACGATGTCCCACGTTGTCCCACGTTGTCCCACGTTGTCCCACGTTGTCCCACGTTGTCCCACGGTGTCCAACGATGTCCAACGATGTCCAACGGTGTCCCACGTTGTCCCACGTTGTTCCATGGTTTCCCACGTTGTCCCACGTTGTCCCACGTTGTCCCACGTTGTCCCACGTTGTCCCACGATGTCCCACGTTGTCCCACGTTGTCCCACGTTGTCCCACGTTGTCCCACGTTGTCCCACGTTGTCCCACGGTGTCCAACGATGTCCAACGGTGTCCAACGGTGTCCAACGGTGTCCAACGGTGTCCCACGTTGTCCCACGTTGTCCCACGTTGTCCCACGGTGTCCAACGATGTCCAACGGTGTCCCACGATGTCCAACGATGTCCAACGATGTCCAACGGTGTCCAACGATGTCCAACGGTGTCCAACGATGTCCAACGATGTCCAACGGTGTCCCACGATGTCCAACGATGTCCAACGATGTCCAACGGTGTCCAACGGTGTCCCACGATGTCCAACGATGTCCAACGATGTCCAACGGTGTCCCACGTTGTCCCACGTTGTCCCACGTTGTCCCACGTTGTCCGACGTTGTCCCACGTTGTCCCACGTTGTCCCACGTTGTCCCACGGTGTCCAACGATGTCCAACGATGTCCAACGATGTCCAACGGTGTCCCACGATGTCCAACGATGTCCAACGATGTCCAACGGTGTCCAACGGTGTCCAACGGTGTCCCACGGTGTCCAACGGTGTCCCACGTTGTCCCACGTTGTCCCACGTTGTCCCACGTTGTCCCACGATGTCCCACGTTGTCCAACGGTGTCCCACGATGTCCAACGATGTCCAACGATGTCCAACGGTGTCCAACGGTGTCCAACGGTGTCCCACGGTGTCCAACGGTGTCCCACGTTGTCCCACGTTGTCCCACGTTGTCCCACGTTGTCCCACGTTGTCCCACGGTGTCCAACGATGTCCAACGGTGTCCCACGTTGTCCCACGTTGTCCCACGTTGTCCCACGTTGTCCCACGTTGTCCCACGTTGTCCCACGATGTCCCACGTTGTCCCACGTTGTCCCACGTTGTCCCACGTTGTCCCACGTTGTCCCACGTTGTCCCACGTTGTCCCACGGTGTCCAACGATGTCCAACGGTGTCCAACGGTGTCCCACGGTGTCCAACGGTGTCCCACGTTGTCCCACGATGTCCCACGTTGTCCCACGTTGTCCCACGTTGTCCCACGTTGTCCCACGTTGTCCCACGTTGTCCCACGTTGTCCCACGTTGTCCCACGTTGTCCCACGATGTCCCACGTCGTCCCACGTTGTCCCACGTTGTCCCACGTTGTCCCACGTTGTCCCACGTTGTCCCACGTTGTCCCACGTTGTCCCACGTGGTCCCACGTTGTCCCACGTTGTCCCACGGTGTCCAACGATGTCCAACGGTGTCCCACGTTGTCCAACGGTGTCCCACGTTGTCCCACGTTGTCCCACGTTGTCCCACGTTGTCCCACGATGTCCCACGTTGTCCCACGTTGTCCCACGTTGTCCCACGTTGTCCCACGTTGTCCAACGTTGTCCCACGTTGTCCCACGTTGTCCCACGTTGTCCCACGTTGTCCCACGGTGTCCAACGATGTCCAACGGTGTCCAACGGTGTCCCACGGTGTCCAACGGTGTCCCACGTTGTCCCACGTTGTCCCACGTTGTCCCACGTTGTCCCACGTTGTCCCACGTTGTCCCACGTTGTCCCACGTTGTCCAACGATGTCCAACGGTGTCCCACGTTGTCCCACGTTGTTCCATGGTTTCCCACGTTGTCCCACGTTGTCCCACGTTGTCCCACGGTGTCCAACGATGTCCAACGGTGTCCAACGGTGTCCAACGGTGTCCAACGGTGTCCCACGTTGTCCCACGTTGTCCCACGTTGTCCCACGTTGTCCCACGTTGTCCCACGGTGTCCAACGATGTCCAACGGTGTCCCACGTTGTCCCACGTTGTCCCACGTTGTCCCACGTTGTCCCACGTTGTCCCACGATGTCCCACGTTGTCCCACGGTGTCCAACGATGTCCAACGGTGTCCAACGATGTCCCACGTTGTCCCACGTTGTCCCACGTTGTCCCACGTTGTCCCACGATGTCCCACGTTGTCCCACGTTGTCCCACGTTGTCCCACGTTGTCCCACGTTGTCCCACGGTGTCCAACGATGTCCAACGATGTCCAACGATGTCCAACGGTGTCCCACGTTGTCCCACGTTGTTCCATGGTTTCCCACGTTGTCCCACGTTGTCCCACGTTGTCCCACGGTGTCCAACGATGTCCAACGGTGTCCAACGGTGTCCAACGGTGTCCAACGGTGTCCCACGTTGTCCCACGTTGTCCCACGTTGTCCCACGTTGTCCGACGTTGTCCCACGATGTCCCACGTTGTCCCACGTTGTCCCACGTTGTCCCACGATGTCCCACGTTGTCCCACGTTGTCCCACGTTGTCCCACGTTGTCCCACGTTGTCCCACGTTTTCCCACGTTGTCCCACGTTGTCCCACGTTGTCCCACGTTGTCCCACGTTGTCCCACGTTGTCCCACGTTGTCCCACGTTGTCCCACGTTGTCCCACGTTGTCCCACGGTGTCCAACGATGTCCAACGGTGTCCAACGATGTCCCACGTTGTCCCACGTTGTCCCACGTTGTCCCACGTTGTCCCACGATGTCCCACGTTGTCCCACGTTGTCCCACGTTGTCCCACGTTGTCCCACGTTGTCCCACGGTGTCCAACGATGTCCAACGGTGTCCAACGGTGTCCCACGGTGTCCAACGGTGTCCCACGTTGTCCCACGTTGTCCCACGTTGTCCCACGTTGTCCCACGTTGTCCCACGATGTCCCACGTTGTCCCACGTTGTCCCACGTTGTCCCACGTTGTCCCACGTTGTCCCACGTTGTCCCACGGTGTCCAACGATGTCCAACGGTGTCCAACGGTGTCCAACGGTGTCCAACGATGTCCAACGATGTCCAACGATGTCCAACGGTGTCCAACGATGTCCAACGGTGTCCAACGATGTCCAACGATGTCCAACGGTGTCCCACGATGTCCAACGATGTCCAACGATGTCCAACGGTGTCCAACGGTGTCCCACGATGTCCAACGATGTCCAACGATGTCCAACGGTGTCCCACGTTGTCCCACGTTGTCCCACGTTGTCCCACGTTGTCCCACGTTGTCCCACGGTGTCCAACGATGTCCAACGGTGTCCAACGATGTCCAACGGTGTCCAACGATGTCCAACGATGTCCAACGGTGTCCCACGATGTCCAACGATGTCCAACGATGTCCAACGGTGTCCAACGGTGTCCAACGGTGTCCCACGGTGTCCCACGTTGTCCCACGTTGTCCCACGTTGTCCCACGTTGTCCCACGATGTCCCACGTTGTCCAACGGTGTCCAACGGTGTCCAACGATGTCCAACGATGTCCAACGGTGTCCCACGATGTCCAACGATGTCCAACGATGTCCAACGGTGTCCCACGTTGTCCCACGTTGTCCGACGTTGTCCCACGTTGTCCCACGTTGTCCCACGTTGTCCCACGGTGTCCAACGATGTCCAACGGTGTCCAACGGTGTCCAACGGTGTCCAACGGTGTCCCACGTTGTCCCACGTTGTCCCACGTTGTCCCACGGTGTCCAACGATGTCCAACGGTGTCCCACGTTGTCCCACGTTGTCCCACGTTGTCCCACGTTGTCCCACGATGTCCCACGTTGTCCCACGTTGTCCCACGTTGTCCCACGTTGTCCCACGTTGTCCCACGTTGTCCCACGTTGTCCCACGGTGTCCAACGATGTCCAACGGTGTCCAACGGTGTCCCACGGTGTCCAACGGTGTCCCACGTTGTCCCACGATGTCCCACGTTGTCCCACGTTGTCCCACGTTGTCCCACGTTGTCCCACGTTGTCCCACGTTGTCCCACGTTGTCCCACGTTGTCCCACGTTGTCCCACGATGTCCCACGTCGTCCCACGTTGTCCCACGTTGTCCCACGTTGTCCCACGTTGTCCCACGTTGTCCCACGTTGTCCCACGTTGTCCCACGTGGTCCCACGTTGTCCCACGTTGTCCCACGGTGTCCAACGATGTCCAACGGTGTCCCACGTTGTCCAACGGTGTCCCACGTTGTCCCACGTTGTCCCACGTTGTCCCACGTTGTCCCACGATGTCCCACGTTGTCCCACGTTGTCCCACGTTGTCCCACGTTGTCCCACGTTGTCCCACGTTGTCCAACGTTGTCCCACGTTGTCCCACGTTGTCCCACGTTGTCCCACGTTGTCCCACGGTGTCCAACGATGTCCAACGGTGTCCAACGGTGTCCCACGGTGTCCAACGGTGTCCCACGTTGTCCCACGTTGTCCCACGTTGTCCCACGTTGTCCCACGTTGTCCCACGTTGTCCCACGGTGTCCAACGATGTCCAACGGTGTCCAACGATGTCCCACGTTGTCCCACGTTGTCCCACGTTGTCCCACGTTGTCCCACGTTGTCCCACGTTGTCCCACGATGTCCCACGTTGTCCCACGTTGTCCCACGTTGTATCACGTTGTCCCACGTTGTCCCACGTTGTCCCACGGTGTCCCACGTTGTCCCACGATGTCCCACGTTGTCCCACGTTGTCCCACGTTGTCCCACGTTGTCCCACGTTGTCCCACGGTGTCCAACGATGTCCAACGGTGTCCAACGATGTCCAACGGTGTCCAACGGTGTCCCACGGTGTCCAACGGTGTCCCACGTTGTCCCACGTTGTCCCACGTTGTCCCACGTTGTCCCACGTTGTCCCACGATGTCCCACGTTGTATCACGTTGTCCCACGTTGTCCCACGTTGTCCCACGGTGTCCAACGATGTCCAACGGTGTCCAACGGTGTCCAACGGTGTCCAACGATGTCCAACGATGTCCAACGATGTCCAACGGTGTCCAACGGTGTCCAACGATGTCCAACGATGTCCAACGATGTCCAACGGTGTCCAACGATGTCCAACGATGTCCAACGGTGTCCCACGATGTCCAACGATGTCCAACGATGTCCAACGGTGTCCCACGATGTCCAACGATGTCCAACGATGTCCAACGGTGTCCAACGGTGTCCAACGGTGTCCCACGGTGTCCAACGGTGTCCCACGTTGTCCCACGTTGTCCCACGTTGTCCCACGTTGTCCCACGATGTCCCACGTTGTCCAACGGTGTCCAACGGTGTCCAACGATGTCCAACGATGTCCAACGGTGTCCCACGATGTCCAACGATGTCCAACGATGTCCAACGGTGTCCCACGTTGTCCCACGTTGTCCCACGTTGTCCCACGTTGTCCCACGTTGTCCCACGGTGTCCAACGATGTCCAACGGTGTCCCACGTTGTCCCACGTTGTCCCACGTTGTCCCACGTTGTCCCACGTTGTCCCACGTTGTCCCACGTTGTCCCACGTTGTCCGACGTTGTCCCACGTTGTCCCACGTTGTCCCACGATGTCCAACGATGTCCAACGGTGTCCAACGGTGTCCCACGGTGTCCAACGGTGTCCCACGTTGTCCCACGTTGTCCCACGTTGTCCCACGTTGTCCCACGATGTCCCACGTTGTCCCACGTTGTCCCACGTTGTCCCACGTTGTCCCACGTTGTCCCACGTTGTCCAACGATGTCCAACGATGTCCAACGGTGTCCCACGATGTCCAACGATGTCCAACGATGTCCAACGGTGTCCCACGTTGTCCCACGTTGTCCCACGTTGTCCCACGTTGTCCCACGTTGTCCCACGGTGTCCAACGATGTCCAACGGTGTCCCACGTTGTCCCACGTTGTCCCACGTTGTCCCACGTTGTCCCACGTTGTCCCACGTTGTCCCACGTTGTCCCACGTTGTCCCACGTTGTCCCACGTTGTCCAACGATGTCCAACGGTGTCCCACGTCGTCCCACGTTGTTCCATGGTTTCCCACGTTGTCCCACGTTGTCCCACGTTGTCCCACGTTGTCCCACGTTGTCCCACGATGTCCCACGTTGTCCCACGTTGTCCCACGTTGTCCCACGTTGTCCCACGTTGTCCCACGTTGTCCCACGTTGTCCCACGTGGTCCCACGTTGTCCCACGATGTCCCACGTTGTCCCACGTTGTCCCACGTTGTCCCACGTTGTCCCACGTTGTCCCACGTTGTCCCACGTTGTCCCACGATGTCCAACGATGTCCAACGGTGTCCAACGGTGTCCCACGGTGTCCAACGGTGTCCCACGTTGTCCCACGTTGTCCCACGTTGTCCCACGTTGTCCCACGTTGTCCCACGTTGTCCCACGATGTCCAACGATGTCCAACGGTGTCCAACGGTGTCCCACGGTGTCCAACGGTGTCCCACGATGTCCAACGATGTCCAACGATGTCCAACGGTGTCCAACGATGTCCAACGGTGTCCAACGATGTCCAACGATGTCCAACGGTGTCCCACGATGTCCAACGATGTCCAACGATGTCCAACGGTGTCCAACGGTGTCCCACGATGTCCAACGATGTCCAACGATGTCCAACGGTGTCCCACGTTGTCCCACGTTGTCCCACGTTGTCCCACGTTGTCCCACGTTGTCCCACGGTGTCCAACGATGTCCAACGGTGTCCAACGATGTCCAACGGTGTCCAACGATGTCCAACGATGTCCAACGGTGTCCCACGATGTCCAACGATGTCCAACGATGTCCAACGGTGTCCAACGGTGTCCAACGGTGTCCCACGGTGTCCAACGTTGTCCCACGTTGTCCCACGTTGTCCCACGTTGTCCCACGTTGTCCCACGATGTCCCACGTTGTCCAACGGTGTCCAACGGTGTCCAACGATGTCCAACGATGTCCAACGGTGTCCCACGATGTCCAACGATGTCCAACGATGTCCAACGGTGTCCCACGTTGTCCCACGTTGTCCCACGTTGTCCCACGTTGTCCCACGTTGTCCCACGTTGTCCCACGGTGTCCAACGATGTCCAACGGTGTCCAACGATGTCCAACGATGTCCAACGGTGTCCAACGGTGTCCCACGATGTCCAACGATGTCCAACGGTGTCCCACGTTGTCCAACGGTGTCCCACGTTGTCCCACGTTGTCCCACGTTGTCCCACGTTGTCCCACGATGTCCCACGTTGTCCCACGTTGTCCCACGTTGTCCCACGTTGTCCCACGTTGTCCCACGATGTCCCACGTCGTCCCACGTTGTCCCACGTTGTCCCACGTTGTCCCACGTTGTCCCACGTTGTCCCACGTTGTCCCACGTTGTCCCACGTGGTCCCACGTTGTCCCACGTTGTCCCACGGTGTCCAACGATGTCCAACGGTGTCCCACGTTGTCCAACGGTGTCCCACGTTGTCCCACGTTGTCCCACGTTGTCCCACGTTGTCCCACGATGTCCCACGTTGTCCCACGTTGTCCCACGTTGTCCCACGTTGTCCCACGTTGTCCCACGTTGTCCAACGTTGTCCCACGTTGTCCCACGTTGTCCCACGTTGTCCCACGTTGTCCCACGGTGTCCAACGATGTCCAACGGTGTCCAACGGTGTCCCACGGTGTCCAACGGTGTCCCACGTTGTCCCACGTTGTCCCACGTTGTCCCACGTTGTCCCACGTTGTCCCACGTTGTCCCACGTTGTCCAACGATGTCCAACGGTGTCCCACGTTGTCCCACGTTGTTCCATGGTTTCCCACGTTGTCCCACGTTGTCCCACGTTGTCCCACGGTGTCCAACGATGTCCAACGGTGTCCAACGGTGTCCAACGGTGTCCAACGGTGTCCCACGTTGTCCCACGTTGTCCCACGTTGTCCCACGGTGTCCAACGATGTCCAACGGTGTCCCACGTTGTCCCACGTTGTCCCACGTTGTCCCACGTTGTCCCACGTTGTGCCACGATGTCCCACGTTGTCCCACGGTGTCCAACGATGTCCAACGGTGTCCAACGATGTCCCACGTTGTCCCACGTTGTCCCACGTTGTCCCACGTTGTCCCACGATGTCCCACGTTGTCCCACGTTGTCCCACGTTGTCCCACGTTGTCCCACGTTGTCCCACGGTGTCCAACGATGTCCAACGATGTCCAACGATGTCCAACGGTGTCCCACGTTGTCCCACGTTGTTCCATGGTTTCCCACGTTGTCCCACGTTGTCCCACGTTGTCCCACGGTGTCCAACGATGTCCAACGGTGTCCAACGGTGTCCAACGGTGTCCAACGGTGTCCCACGTTGTCCCACGTTGTCCCACGTTGTCCCACGTTGTCCGACGTTGTCCCACGATGTCCCACGTTGTCCCACGTTGTCCCACGTTGTCCCACGATGTCCCACGTTGTCCCACGTTGTCCCACGTTGTCCCACGTTGTCCCACGTTGTCCCACGTTTTCCCACGTTGTCCCACGTTGTCCCACGTTGTCCCACGTTGTCCCACGTTGTCCCACGTTGTCCCACGTTGTCCCACGTTGTCCCACGTTGTCCCACGTTGTCCCACGGTGTCCAACGATGTCCAACGGTGTCCAACGGTGTCCAACGGTGTCCAACGGTGTCCCACGTTGTCCCACGTTGTCCCACGTTGTCCCACGGTGTCCAACGATGTCCAACGGTGTCCCACGTTGTCCCACGTTGTCCCACGTTGTCCCACGTTGTCCCACGTTGTCCCACGATGTCCCACGTTGTCCCACGGTGTCCAACGATGTCCAACGGTGTCCAACGATGTCCCACGTTGTCCCACGTTGTCCCACGTTGTCCCACGTTGTCCCACGATGTCCCACGTTGTCCCACGTTGTCCCACGTTGTCCCACGTTGTCCCACGTTGTCCCACGGTGTCCAACGATGTCCAACGATGTCCAACGATGTCCAACGGTGTCCCACGTTGTCCCACGTTGTTCCATGGTTTCCCACGTTGTCCCACGTTGTCCCACGTTGTCCCACGGTGTCCAACGATGTCCAACGGTGTCCAACGGTGTCCAACGGTGTCCAACGGTGTCCCACGTTGTCCCACGTTGTCCCACGTTGTCCCACGTTGTCCGACGTTGTCCCACGATGTCCCACGTTGTCCCACGTTGTCCCACGTTGTCCCACGATGTCCCACGTTGTCCCACGTTGTCCCACGTTGTCCCACGTTGTCCCACGTTGTCCCTCGTTTTCCCACGTTGTCCCACGTTGTCCCACGTTGTCCCACGTTGTCCCACGTTGTCCCACGTTGTCCCACGTTGTCCCACGTTGTCCCACGTTGTCCCACGTTGTCCCACGTTGTCCCACGGTGTCCAACGATGTCCAACGGTGTCCAACGATGTCCCACGTTGTCCCACGTTGTCCCACGTTGTCCCACGTTGTCCCACGATGTCCCACGTTGTCCCACGTTGTCCCACGTTGTCCCACGTTGTCCCACGTTGTCCCACGGTGTCCAACGATGTCCAACGGTGTCCAACGGTGTCCCACGGTGTCCAACGGTGTCCCACGTTGTCCCACGTTGTCCCACGTTGTCCCACGTTGTCCCACGTTGTCCCACGATGTCCCACGTTGTCCCACGTTGTCCCACGTTGTCCCACGTTGTCCCACGTTGTCCCACGTTGTCCCACGGTGTCCAACGATGTCCAACGGTGTCCAACGGTGTCCAACGGTGTCCAACGATGTCCAACGATGTCCAACGATGTCCAACGGTGTCCAACGATGTCCAACGGTGTCCAACGATGTCCAACGATGTCCAACGGTGTCCCACGATGTCCAACGATGTCCAACGATGTCCAACGGTGTCCAACGGTGTCCCACGATGTCCAACGATGTCCAACGATGTCCAACGGTGTCCCACGTTGTCCCACGTTGTC
The DNA here is from genome assembly GCF_910591885.1 of Bombus terrestris. NCBI lineage: Eukaryota > Metazoa > Arthropoda > Insecta > Hymenoptera > Apidae > Bombus > Bombus terrestris. Next base: position 139,150 of record NW_025963640.1, on the reverse strand, counting down.
CCACGTTGTCCCACGTTGTCCCACGTTGTCCCACGGTGTCCAACGATGTCCAACGGTGTCCAACGATGTCCAACGGTGTCCAACGATGTCCAACGATGTCCAACGGTGTCCCACGATGTCCAACGATGTCCAACGATGTCCAACGGTGTCCAACGGTGTCCAACGGTGTCCCACGGTGTCCCACGTTGTCCCACGTTGTCCCACGTTGTCCCACGTTGTCCCACGATGTCCCACGTTGTCCAACGGTGTCCAACGGTGTCCAACGATGTCCAACGATGTCCAACGGTGTCCCACGATGTCCAACGATGTCCAACGATGTCCAACGGTGTCCCACGTTGTCCCACGTTGTCCGACGTTGTCCCACGTTGTCCCACGTTGTCCCACGTTGTCCCACGGTGTCCAACGATGTCCAACGGTGTCCAACGGTGTCCAACGGTGTCCAACGGTGTCCCACGTTGTCCCACGTTGTCCCACGTTGTCCCACGGTGTCCAACGATGTCCAACGGTGTCCCACGTTGTCCCACGTTGTCCCACGTTGTCCCACGTTGTCCCACGATGTCCCACGTTGTCCAACGATGTCCAACGGTGTCCCACGATGTACAACGATGTCCAACGATGTCCAACGGTGTCCAACGGTGTCCAACGGTGTCCCACGGTGTCCAACGGTGTCCCACGTTGTTCCACGTTGTCCCACGGTGTCCCACGATGTCCAACGATGTCCAACGATGTCCAACGGTGTCCAACGGTGTCCCACGTTGTCCCACGTTGTCCCACGTTGTCCCACGTTGTCCCACGTTGTCCCACGATGTCCCACGTCGTCCCACGTTGTCCCACGTTGTCCCACGTTGTCCCACGTTGTCCCACGTTGTCCCACGTTGTCCCACGTTGTCCCACGTGGTCCCACGTTGTCCCACGTTGTCCCACGGTGTCCAACGATGTCCAACGGTGTCCCACGTTGTCCAACGGTGTCCCACGTTGTCCCACGTTGTCCCACGTTGTCCCACGTTGTCCCACGATGTCCCACGTTGTCCCACGTTGTCCCACGTTGTCCCACGTTGTCCCACGTTGTCCCACGTTGTCCAACGTTGTCCCACGTTGTCCCACGTTGTCCCACGTTGTCCCACGTTGTCCCACGGTGTCCAACGATGTCCAACGGTGTCCAACGGTGTCCCACGGTGTCCAACGGTGTCCCACGTTGTCCCACGTTGTCCCACGTTGTCCCACGTTGTCCCACGTTGTCCCACGTTGTCCCACGGTGTCCAACGATGTCCAACGGTGTCCAACGATGTCCCACGTTGTCCCACGTTGTCCCACGTTGTCCCACGTTGTCCCACGTTGTCCCACGTTGTCCCACGTTGTCCCACGTTGTCCCACGTTGTCCCACGTTGTATCACGTTGTCCCACGTTGTCCCACGTTGTCCCACGGTGTCCCACGTTGTCCCACGATGTCCCAAGTTGTCCCACGTTGTCCCACGTTGTCCCACGTTGTCCCACGTTGTCCCACGTTGTCCCACGTTGTCCCACGTTTTCCCACGTTGTCCCACGTTGTCCCACGTTGTCCCACGTTGTCCCACGTTGTCCCACGTTGTCCCACGTTGTCCCACGTTGTCCCACGTTGTCCCACGTTGTCCCACGGTGTCCAACGATGTCCAACGGTGTCCAACGATGTCCCACGTTGTCCCACGTTGTCCCACGTTGTCCCACGTTGTCCCACGATGTCCCACGTTGTCCCACGTTGTCCCACGTTGTCCCACGTTGTCCCACGTTGTCCCACGGTGTCCAGCGATGTCCAACGGTGTCCAACGATGTCCAACGGTGTCCAACGGTGTCCCACGGTGTCCAACGGTGTCCCACGTTGTCCCACGTTGTCCCACGTTGTCCCACGTTGTCCCACGTTGTCCCACGATGTCCCACGTTGTATCACGTTGTCCCACGTTGTCCCACGTTGTCCCACGGTGTCCAACGATGTCCAACGGTGTCCAACGGTGTCCAACGGTGTCCAACGATGTCCAACGATGTCCAACGATGTCCAACGGTGTCCAACGGTGTCCAACGATGTCCAACGATGTCCAACGATGTCCAACGGTGTCCAACGATGTCCAACGATGTCCAACGGTGTCCCACGATGTCCAACGATGTCCAACGATGTCCAACGGTGTCCCACGATGTCCAACGATGTCCAACGATGTCCAACGGTGTCCAACGGTGTCCAACGGTGTCCCACGGTGTCCAACGGTGTCCCACGTTGTCCCACGTTGTCCCACGTTGTCCCACGTTGTCCCACGATGTCCCACGTTGTCCAACGGTGTCCAACGGTGTCCAACGATGTCCAACGATGTCCAACGGTGTCCCACGATGTCCAACGATGTCCAACGATGTCCAACGGTGTCCCACGTTGTCCCACGTTGTCCCACGTTGTCCCACGTTGTCCCACGTTGTCCCACGGTGTCCAACGATGTCCAACGGTGTCCCACGTTGTCCCACGTTGTCCCACGTTGTCCCACGTTGTCCCACGTTGTCCCACGTTGTCCCACGTTGTCCCACGTTGTCCGACGTTGTCCCACGTTGTCCCACGTTGTCCCACGATGTCCAACGATGTCCAACGGTGTCCAACGGTGTCCCACGGTGTCCAACGGTGTCCCACGTTGTCCCACGTTGTCCCACGTTGTCCCACGTTGTCCCACGATGTCCCACGTTGTCCCACGTTGTCCCACGTTGTCCCACGTTGTCCCACGTTGTCCCACGTTGTCCAACGATGTCCAACGATGTCCAACGGTGTCCCACGATGTCCAACGATGTCCAACGATGTCCAACGGTGTCCCACGTTGTCCCACGTTGTCCCACGTTGTCCCACGTTGTCCCACGTTGTCCCACGGTGTCCAACGATGTCCAACGGTGTCCCACGTTGTCCCACGTTGTCCCACGTTGTCCCACGTTGTCCCACGTTGTCCCACGTTGTCCCACGTTGTCCCACGTTGTCCCACGTTGTCCCACGTTGTCCAACGATGTCCAACGGTGTCCCACGTCGTCCCACGTTGTTCCATGGTTTCCCACGTTGTCCCACGTTGTCCCACGTTGTCCCACGTTGTCCCACGTTGTCCCACGATGTCCCACGTTGTCCCACATTGTCCCACGTTGTCCCACGTTGTCCCACGTTGTCCCACGTTGTCCCACGTTGTCCCACGTGGTCCCACGTTGTCCCACGATGTCCCACGTTGTCCCACGTTGTCCCACGTTGTCCCACGTTGTCCCACGTTGTCCCACGTTGTCCCACGTTGTCCCACGATGTCCAACGATGTCCAACGGTGTCCAACGGTGTCCCACGGTGTCCAACGGTGTCCCACGTTGTCCCACGTTGTCCCACGTTGTCCCACGTTGTCCCACGTTGTCCCACGATGTCCCACGTTGTCCCACGTTGTCCCACGTTGTCCCACGTTGTCCCACGTTGTCCCACGTTGTCCCACGTTGTCCCACGATGTCCAACGATGTCCAACGGTGTCCAACGGTGTCCCACGGTGTCCAACGGTGTCCCACGTTGTCCCACGTTGTCCCACGTTGTCCCACGTTGTCCCACGATGTCCCACGTTGTCCCACGTTGTCCCACGTTGTCCCACGTTGTCCCACGTTGTCCCACGTTGTCCCACGGTGTCCAACGATGTCCAACGGTGTCCAACGGTGTCCAACGGTGTCCAACGATGTCCAACGATGTCCAACGATGTCCAACGGTGTCCAACGATGTCCAACGATGTCCAACGGTGTCCCACGATGTCCAACGATGTCCAACGATGTCCAACGGTGTCCAACGATGTCCAACGGTGTCCAACGATGTCCAACGATGTCCAACGGTGTCCCACGATGTCCAACGATGTCCAACGATGTCCAACGGTGTCCAACGGTGTCCCACGATGTCCAACGATGTCCAACGATGTCCAACGGTGTCCCACGTTGTCCCACGTTGTCCCACGTTGTCCCACGTTGTCCCACGTTGTCCCACGGTGTCCAACGATGTCCAACGGTGTCCAACGATGTCCAACGGTGTCCAACGATGTCCAACGATGTCCAACGGTGTCCCACGATGTCCAACGATGTCCAACGATGTCCAACGGTGTCCAACGGTGTCCAACGGTGTCCCACGGTGTCCAACGTTGTCCCACGTTGTCCCACGTTGTCCCACGTTGTCCCACGTTGTCCCACGATGTCCCACGTTGTCCAACGGTGTCCAACGGTGTCCAACGATGTCCAACGATGTCCAACGGTGTCCCACGATGTCCAACGATGTCCAACGATGTCCAACGGTGTCCCACGTTGTCCCACGTTGTCCCACGTTGTCCCACGTTGTCCCACGTTGTCCCACGTTGTCCCACGGTGTCCAACGATGTCCAACGGTGTCCAACGGTGTCCAACGGTGTCCAACGGTGTCCCACGTTGTCCCACGTTGTCCCACGTTGTCCCACGGTGTCCAACGATGTCCAACGGTGTCCCACGTTGTCCCACGTTGTCCCACGTTGTCCCACGTTGTCCCACGTTGTCCCACGATGTCCCACGTTGTCCCACGTTGTCCCACGTTGTCCCACGTTGTCCCACGTTGTCCCACGTTGTCCCACGTTGTCCCACGATGTCCAACGATGTCCAACGGTGTCCAACGGTGTCCCACGGTGTCCAACGGTGTCCCACGTTGTCCCACGTTGTCCCACGTTGTCCCACGTTGTCCCACGTTGTCCCACGATGTCCCACGTTGTCCCACGTTGTCCCACGTTGTCCCACGTTGTCCCACGTTGTCCCACGTTGTCCCACGGTGTCCAACGATGTCCAACGGTGTCCAACGGTGTCCAACGGTGTCCAACGATGTCCAACGATGTCCAACGATGTCCAACGGTGTCCAACGATGTCCAACGATGTCCAACGGTGTCCCACGTTGTCCCACGTTGTCCCACGTTGTCCCACGTTGCCCCACGTTGTCCCACGTTGTCCCACGTTGTCCCACGTTGTCCCACGTTGTCCCACGTTGTCCCACGTTGTCCCACGGTGTCCAACGATGTCCAACGGTGTCCAACGGTGTCCCACGGTGTCCAACGGTGTCCCACGTTGTCCCACGTTGTCCCACGTTGTCCCACGTTGTCCCACGTTGTCCCACGTTGTCCCACGTTGTCCAACGATGTCCAACGGTGTCCCACGTTGTCCCACGTTGTTCCATGGTTTCCCACGTTGTCCCACGTTGTCCCACGTTGTCCCACGGTGTCCAACGATGTCCAACGGTGTCCCACGTTGTCCCACGTTGTCCCACGTTGTCCCACGTTGTCCCACGTTGTCCCACGATGTCCCACGTTGTCCCACGTTGTCCCACGTTGTCCCACGTTGTCCCACGTTGTCCCACGTTGTCCCACGTTGTCCCACGATGTCCAACGATGTCCAACGGTGTCCAACGGTGTCCCACGGTGTCCAACGGTGTCCCACGTTGTCCCACGTTGTCCCACGTTGTCCCACGTTGTCCCACGTTGTCCCACGATGTCTCACGTTGTCCCACGTTGTCCCACGTTGTCCCACGTTGTCCCACGTTGTCCCACGTTGTCCCACGTTGTCCCACGATGTCCAACGATGTCCAACGGTGTCCAACGGTGTCCCACGGTGTCCAACGGTGTCCCACGTTGTCCCACGTTGTCCCACGTTGTCCCACGTTGTCCCACGGTGTCCAACGATGTCCAACGGTGTCCAACGATGTCCAACGGTGTCCAACGATGTCCAACGATGTCCAACGGTGTCCCACGATGTCCAACGATGTCCAACGATGTCCAACGATGTCCAACGGTGTCCAACGGTGTCCAACGGTGTCCCACGGTGTCCAACGGTGTCCCACGTTGTTCCACGTTGTCCCACGGTGTCCCACGATGTCCAACGATGTCCAACGATGTCCAACGGTGTCCAACGGTGTCCAACGGTGTCCCACGGTGTCCAACGGTGTCCCACGTTGTCCCACGATGTCCAACGATGTCCAACGGTGTCCAACGGTGTCCCACGGTGTCCAACGGTGTCCCACGTTGTCCCACGTTGTCCCACGTTGTCCCACGTTGTCCCACGTTGTCCCACGATGTCTCACGTTGTCCCACGTTGTCCCACGTTGTCCCACGTTGTCCCACGTTGTCCCACGTTGTCCCACGTTGTCCCACGATGTCCAACGATGTCGAACGGTGTCCAACGGTGTCCCACGGTGTCCAACGGTGTCCCACGTTGTCCCACGTTGTCCCACGTTGTCCCACGTTGTCCCACGGTGTCCAACGATGTCCAACGGTGTCCAACGATGTCCAACGGTGTCCAACGATGTCCAACGATGTCCAACGGTGTCCCACGATGTCCAACGATGTCCAACGATGTCCAACGGTGTCCAACGGTGTCCAACGGTGTCCCACGGTGTCCAACGGTGTCCCACGTTGTTCCACGTTGTCCCACGTTGTCCCACGTTGTCCCACGATGTCCCACGTTGTCCAACGGTGTCCAACGGTGTCCAACGATGTCCAACGATGTCCAACGGTGTCCCACGATGTCCAACGATGTCCAACGATGTCCAACGGTGTCCCACGTTGTCCCACGTTGTCCCACGTTGTCCCACGTTGTCCCACGTTGTCCCACGTTGTCCCACGGTGTCCAACGATGTCCAACGGTGTCCAACGGTGTCCAACGGTGTCCAACGGTGTCCCACGTTGTCCCACGTTGTCCCACGTTGTCCCACGGTGTCCAACGATGTCCAACGGTGTCCCACGTTGTCCCACGTTGTCCCACGTTGTCCCACGTTGTCCCACGTTGTCCCACGATGTCCCACGTTGTCCCACGTTGTCCCACGTTGTCCCACGTTGTCCCACGTTGTCCCACGTTGTCCCACGATGTCCAACGATGTCCAACGGTGTCCAACGGTGTCCCACGGTGTCCAACGGTGTCCCACGTTGTCCCACGTTGTCCCACGTTGTCCCACGTTGTCCCACGTTGTCCCACGATGTCCCACGTTGTCCCACGTTGTCCCACGTTGTCCCACGTTGTCCCACGTTGTCCCACGTTGTCCCACGGTGTCCAACGATGTCCAACGGTGTCCAACGGTGTCCAACGGTGTCCAACGATGTCCAACGATGTCCAACGATGTCCAACGGTGTCCAACGATGTCCAACGATGTCCAACGGTGTCCCACGATGTCCAACGATGTCCAACGATGTCCAACGGTGTCCAACGATGTCCAACGGTGTCCAACGATGTCCAACGATGTCCAACGGTGTCCCACGATGTCCAACGATGTCCAACGATGTCCAACGGTGTCCAACGGTGTCCCACGATGTCCAACGATGTCCAACGATGTCCAACGGTGTCCCACGTTGTCCCACGTTGTCCCACGTTGTCCCACGTTGTCCCACGTTGTCCCACGGTGTCCAACGATGTCCAACGGTGTCCCACGTTGTCCAACGGTGTCCCACGTTGTCCCACGTTGTCCCACGTTGTCCCACGGTGTCCAACGATGTCCAACGGTGTCCCACGTTGTCCCACGTTGTCCCACGTTGTCCCACGTTGTCCCACGTTGTCCCACGATGTCCCACGTTGTCCCACGTTGTCCCACGATGTCCCACGTTGTCCCACGTTGTCCCACGTTGTCCCACGTTGTCCCACGTTGTCCCACGTTGTCCCACGTTGTCCCACGTTGTCCCACGTTGTCCCACGTTGTCCCACGTTGTCCCACGTTGTCCCGCGTTGTCCCACGTTGTCCCACGGTGTCCAACGATGTCCAACGGTGTCCAGCGATGTCCAACGGTGTCCCACGTTGTCCCACGTTTTCCCACGTTGTCCCACGTTGTCCCACGGTGTCCAACGATGTCCAACGATGTCCAACGGTGTCCCACGTTGTCCCACGTTGTTCCATGGTTTCCCACGTTGTCCCACGTTGTCCCACGTTGTCCCACGGTGTCCAACGATGTCCAACGGTGTCCAACGGTGTCCAACGTTTTCCCACGTTGTCCCACGTTGTCCCACGTTGTCCCACGTTGTCCCACGTTGTCCCACGTTGTCCCACGTTGTCCCACGTTGTCCCACGTTGTCCCACGTTGTCCCACGTTGTCCCACGGTGTCCAACGATGTCCAACGGTGTCCAACGATGTCCCACGTTGTCCCACGTTGTCCCACGTTGTCCCACGGTGTCCAACGATGTCCAACGGTGTCCAACGGTGTCCCACGGTGTCCAACGGTGTCCCACGTTGTCCCACGTTGTCCCACGTTGTCCCACGTTGTCCCACGTTGTCCCACGATGTCCCACGTTGTCCCACGTTGTCCCACGTTGTCCCACGATGTCTCACGTTGTCCCACGTTGTCCCACGTTGTCCCACGTTGTCCCACGTTGTCCCACGTTGTCCCACGTTGTCCCACGATGTCCAACGATGTCCAACGGTGTCCAACGGTGTCCCACGGTGTCCAACGGTGTCCCACGTTGTCCCACGTTGTCCCACGTTGTCCCACGTTGTCCCACGGTGTCCAACGATGTCCAACGGTGTCCAACGATGTCCAACGGTGTCCAACGATGTCCAACGATGTCCAACGGTGTCCCACGATGTCCAACGATGTCCAACGATGTCCAACGATGTCCAACGGTGTCCAACGGTGTCCAACGGTGTCCCACGGTGTCCAACGGTGTCCCACGTTGTCCCACGATGTCCCACGGTGTCCCACGATGTCCAACGATGTCCAACGATGTCCAACGGTGTCCAACGGTGTCCAACGGTGTCCCACGGTGTCCAACGGTGTCCCACGTTGTCCCACGATGTCCAACGATGTCCAACGGTGTCCAACGGTGTCCCACGGTGTCCAACGGTGTCCCACGTTGTCCCACGTTGTCCCACGTTGTCCCACGTTGTCCCACGTTGTCCCACGATGTCTCACGTTGTCCCACGTTGTCCCACGTTGTCCCACGTTGTCCCACGTTGTCCCACGTTGTCCCACGTTGTCCCACGATGTCCAACGATGTCCAACGGTGTCCAACGGTGTCCCACGGTGTCCAACGGTGTCCCACGTTGTCCCACGTTGTCCCACGTTGTCCCACGTTGTCCCACGGTGTCCAACGATGTCCAACGGTGTCCAACGATGTCCAACGGTGTCCAACGATGTCCAACGATGTCCAACGGTGTCCCACGATGTCCAACGATGTCCAACGATGTCCAACGGTGTCCAACGGTGTCCAACGGTGTCCCACGGTGTCCAACGGTGTCCCACGTTGTTCCACGTTGTCCCACGTTGTCCCACGTTGTCCCACGATGTCCCACGTTGTCCAACGGTGTCCAACGGTGTCCAACGATGTCCAACGATGTCCAACGGTGTCCCACGATGTCCAACGATGTCCAACGATGTCCAACGGTGTCCCACGTTGTCCCACGTTGTCCCACGTTGTCCCACGTTGTCCCACGTTGTCCCACGTTGTCCCACGGTGTCCAACGATGTCCAACGGTGTCCAACGGTGTCCAACGGTGTCCAACGGTGTCCCACGTTGTCCCACGTTGTCCCACGTTGTCCCACGGTGTCCAACGATGTCCAACGGTGTCCCACGTTGTCCCACGTTGTCCCACGTTGTCCCACGTTGTCCCACGTTGTCCCACGATGTCCCACGTTGTCCCACGTTGTCCCACGTTGTCCCACGTTGTCCCACGTTGTCCCACGTTGTCCCACGGTGTCCAACGATGTCCAACGGTGTCCAACGGTGTCCAACGGTGTCCAACGATGTCCAACGATGTCCAACGATGTCCAACGGTGTCCAACGATGTCCAACGATGTCCAACGGTGTCCCACGATGTCCAACGATGTCCAACGATGTCCAACGGTGTCCAACGATGTCCAACGGTGTCCAACGATGTCCAACGATGTCCAACGGTGTCCCACGATGTCCAACGATGTCCAACGATGTCCAACGGTGTCCAACGGTGTCCCACGATGTCCAACGATGTCCAACGATGTCCAACGGTGTCCCACGTTGTCCCACGTTGTCCCACGTTGTCCCACGTTGTCCCACGTTGTCCCACGGTGTCCAACGATGTCCAACGGTGTCCCACGTTGTCCAACGGTGTCCCACGTTGTCCCACGTTGTCCCACGTTGTCCCACGGTGTCCAACGATGTCCAACGGTGTCCCACGTTGTCCCACGTTGTCCCACGTTGTCCCACGTTGTCCCACGTTGTCCCACGATGTCCCACGTTGTCCCACGTTGTCCCACGATGTCCCACGTTGTCCCACGTTGTCCCACGTTGTCCCACGTTGTCCCACGTTGTCCCACGTTGTCCCACGTTGTCCCACGTTGTCCCACGTTGTCCCACGTTGTCCCACGTTGTCCCACGTTGTCCCGCGTTGTCCCACGTTGTCCCACGGTGTCCAACGATGTCCAACGGTGTCCAGCGATGTCCAACGGTGTCCCACGTTGTCCCACGTTTTCCCACGTTGTCCCACGTTGTCCCACGGTGTCCAACGATGTCCAACGATGTCCAACGGTGTCCCACGTTGTCCCACGTTGTTCCATGGTTTCCCACGTTGTCCCACGTTGTCCCACGTTGTCCCACGGTGTCCAACGATGTCCAACGGTGTCCAACGGTGTCCAACGTTTTCCCACGTTGTCCCACGTTGTCCCACGTTGTCCCACGTTGTCCCACGTTGTCCCACGTTGTCCCACGTTGTCCCACGTTGTCCCACGTTGTCCCACGTTGTCCCACGTTGTCCCACGGTGTCCAACGATGTCCAACGGTGTCCAACGATGTCCCACGTTGTCCCACGTTGTCCCACGTTGTCCCACGTTGTCCCACGATGTCCCACGTTGTCCCACGTTGTCCCACGTTGTCCCACGTTGTCCCACGTTGTCCCACGGTGTCCAACGATGTCCAACGGTGTCCAACGGTGTCCCACGGTGTCCAACGGTGTCCCACGTTGTCCCACGTTGTCCCACGTTGTCCCACGTTGTCCCACGTTGTCCCACGATGTCCCACGTTGTCCCACGTTGTCCCACGTTGTCCCACGTTGTCCCACGTTGTCCCACGTTGTCCCACGGTGTCCAACGATGTCCAACGGTGTCCAACGGTGTCCAACGGTGTCCAACAATGTCCAACGATGTCCAACGATGTCCAACGGTGTCCAACGGTGTCCAACGATGTCCAACGATGTCCAACGATGTCCAACGGTGTCCAACGATGTCCAACGATGTCCAACGGTGTCCCACGATGTCCAACGATGTCCAACGATGTCCAACGGTGTCCCACGATGTCCAACGATGTCCAACGATGTCCAACGGTGTCCAACGGTGTCCAACGGTGTCCCACGGTGTCCAACGGTGTCCCACGTTGTCCCACGTTGTCCCACGTTGTCCCACGTTGTCCCACGATGTCCCACGTTGTCCAACGGTGTCCAACGGTGTCCAACGATGTCCATCGATGTCCAACGGTGTCCCACGATGTCCAACGATGTCCAACGATGTCCAACGGTGTCCCACGTTGTCCCACGTTGTCCCACGTTGTCCCACGTTGTCCCACGTTGTCCCACGGTGTCCAACGATGTCCAACGGTGTCCCACGTTGTCCCACGTTGTCCCACGTTGTCCCACGTTGTCCCACGTTGTCCCACGTTGTTCCATGGTTTCCCACGTTGTCCCACGTTGTCCCACGTTGTCCAACGATGTCCAACGGTGTCCCACGTCGTCCCACGTTGTTCCATGGTTTCCCACGTTGTCCCACGTTGTCCCACGTTGTCCCACGTTGTCCCACGTTGTCCCACGATGTCCCACGTTGTCCCACATTGTCCCACGTTGTCCCACGTTGTCCCACGTTGTCCCACGTTGTCCCACGTTGTCCCACGTGGTCCCACGTTGTCCCACGTTGTCCCACGTTGTCCCACGTTGTCCCACGGTGTCCCACGTTGTCCTACGTTGTCCCACGTTGTCCCACGTTGTCCCACGATGTCCAACGATGTCCAACGGTGTCCAACGGTGTCCCACGGTGTCCAACGGTGTCCCACGTTGTCCCACGTTGTCCCACGTTGTCCCACGTTGTCCCACGTTGTCCCACGATGTCCCACGTTGTCCCACGTTGTCCCAGGTTGTCCCACGTTGTCCCACGTTGTCCCACGTTGTCCCACGTTGTCCCACGATGTCCAACGATGTCCAACGGTGTCCAACGGTGTCCCACGGTGTCCAACGGTGTCCCACGTTGTCCCACGTTGTCCCACGTTGTCCCACGTTGTCCCACGTTGTCCCACGTTGTCCCACGTTGTCCCACGAGGTCCCACGTTGTCCCACGTTGTCCCACGTTGTCCCACGTTGTCCCACGTTGTCCCACGTTGTCCCACGGTGTCCAACGATGTCCAACGGTGTCCAACGGTGTCCCACGTTGTCCCACGGTGTCCAACGATGTCCAACGGTGTCCAACGGTGTCCAACGGTGTCCAACGATGTCCAACGATGTCCAACGATGTCCAACGGTGTCCAACGATGTCCAACGATGTCCAACGGTGTCCCACGATGTCCAACGATGTCCAACGATGTCCAACGGTGTCCAACGATGTCCAACGGTGTCCAACGATGTCCAACGATGTCCAACGGTGTCCCACGATGTCCAACGATGTCCAACGATGTCCAACGGTGTCCAACGGTGTCCCACGATGTCCAACGATGTCCAACGATGTCCAACGGTGTCCCACGTTGTCCCACGGTGTCCCACGTTGTCCCACGTTGTCCCACGTTGTCCCACGGTGTCCAACGATGTCCAACGGTGTCCAACGATGTCCAACGGTGTCCAACGATGTCCAACGATGTCCAACGGTGTCCCACGATGTCCAACGATGTCCAACGATGTCCAACGGTGTCCAACGGTGTCCAACGGTGTCCCACGGTGTCCAACGTTGTCCCACGTTGTCCCACGTTGTCCCACGTTGTCCCACGGTGTCCAACGATGTCCAACGGTGTCCCACGTTGTCCCACGTTGTCCCACGTTGTCCCACGTTGTCCCACGTTGTCCCACGATGTCCCACGTTGTCCCACGTTGTCCCACGTTGTCCAACGATGTCCAACGGTGTCCCACGTTGTCCAACGGTGTCCCACGTTGTCCCACGTTGTCCCACGTTGTCCCACGTTGTCCCACGTTGTCCCACGATGTCCCACGTTGTCCCACGTTGTCCCACGTTGTCCCACGTTGTCCCACGTTGTCCCACGTTGTCCCACGTTGTCCCACGATGTCCAACGATGTCCAACGGTGTCCAACGGTGTCCCACGGTGTCCAACGGTGTCCCACGTTGTCCCACGTTGTCCCACGTTGTCCCACGTTGTCCCACGCTGTCCCACGATGTCCCACGTTGTCCCACGTTGTCCCACGTTGTCCCACGTTGTCCCACGTTGTCCCACGTTGTCCCACGGTGTCCAACGATGTCCAACGGTGTCCAACGGTGTCCAACGGTGTCCAACGATGTCCAACGATGTCCAACGATGTCCAACGGTGTCCAACGATGTCCAACGATGTCCAACGGTGTCCCACGATGTCCAACGATGTCCAACGATGTCCAACGGTGTCCAACGATGTCCAACGGTGTCCAACGATGTCCAACGATGTCCAACGGTGTCCCACGATGTCCAACGATGTCCAACGATGTCCAACGGTGTCCAACGGTGTCCCACGATGTCCAACGATGTCCAACGATGTCCAACGGTGTCCCACGTTGTCCCACGTTGTCCCACGTTGTCCCACGTTGTCCCACGTTGTCCCACGGTGTCCAACGATGTCCAACGGTGTCCCACGTTGTCCAACGGTGTCCCACGTTGTCCCACGTTGTCCCACGTTGTCCCACGTTGTCCCACGTTGTCCCACGTTGTCCCACGTTGTCCCACGTTGTCCCACGTTGTCCCACGTTGTCCCACGTTGTCCCACGTTGTCCCACGTTGTCCCACGTTGTCCCACGTTGTCCCACGGTGTCCAACGATGTCCAACGGTGTCCAACGGTGTCCCACGGTGTCCAACGATGTCCCACGTTGTCCCACGTTGTCCCACGTTGTCCCACGTTGTCCCACGTTGTCCCACGTTGTCCAACGATGTCCAACGGTGTCCCACGTTGTCCCACGTTGTTCCATGGTTTGCCACGTTGTCCCACGTTGTCCCACGTTGTCCCACGTTGTCCCACGTTGTCCCACGGTGTCCCACGGTGTCCAACGATGTCCAACGGTGTCCCACGTTGTCCCACGTTGTCCCACGTTGTCCCACGTTGTCCCACGTTGTCCCACGATGTCCCACGTTGTCCCACGTTGTCCCACGTTGTCCCACGTTGTCCCACGTTGTCCCACGTTGTCCCACGTTGTCCCACGTTGTCCCACGTGGTCCCACGTTGTCCCACGTTGTCCCACGGTGTCCAACGATGTCCAACGGTGTCCCACGTTGTCCAACGGTGTCCCACGTTGTCCCACGTTGTCCCACGTTGTCCCACGTTGTCCCACGATGTCCCACGTTGTCCCACGTTGTCCCACGTTGTCCCACGTTGTCCCACGTTGTCCCACGTTGTCCAACGTTGTCCCACGTTGTCCCACGTTGTCCCACGTTGTCCCACGTTGTCCCACGGTGTCCAACGATGTCCAACGGTGTCCAACGGTGTCCCACGGTGTCCAACGGTGTCCCACGTTGTCCCACGTTGTCCCACGTTGTCCCACGTTGTCCCACGTTGTCCCACGTTGTCCCACGTTGTCCAACGATGTCCAACGGTGTCCCACGTTGTCCCACGTTGTTCCATGGTTTCCCACGTTGTCCCACGTTGTCCCACGTTGTCCCACGGTGTCCAACGATGTCCAACGGTGTCCAACGGTGTCCAACGGTGTCCAACGGTGTCCCACGTTGTCCCACGTTGTCCCACGTTGTCCCACGTTGTCCCACGTTGTCCCACGTTGTCCCACGTTGTCCCACGTTGTCCCACGTTGTCCCACGTTGTCCCACGGTGTCCAACGATGTCCAACGATGTCCAACGGTGTCCCACGTTGTCCCACGTTGTTCCATGGTTTCCCACGTCGTCCCACGTTGTCCCACGTTGTCCCACGGTGTCCAACGATGTCCAACGGTGTCCAACGGTGTCCAACGGTGTCCAACGGTGTCCCACGTTGTCCCACGTTGTCCCACGTTGTCCCACGTTGTCCCACGTTGTCCCACGATGTCCCACGTTGTCCCACGTTGTCCCACGTTGTCCCACGATGTCCCACGTTGTCCCACGTTGTCCCACGTTGTCCCACGTTGTCCCACGTTGTCCCACGTTTTCCCACGTTGTCCCACGTTGTCCCACGTTGTCCCACGTTGTCCCACGTTGTCCCACGTTGTCCCACGTTGTCCCACGTTGTCCCACGTTGTCCCACGGTGTCCAACGATGTCCAACGGTGTCCAACGATGTCCCACGTTGTCCCACGTTGTCCCACGTTGTCCCACGTTGTCCCACGATGTCCCACGTTGTCCCACGTTGTCCCACGTTGTCCCACGTTGTCCCACGTTGTCCCACGGTGTCCAACGATGTCCAACGGTGTCCAACGGTGTCCCACGGTGTCCAACGGTGTCCCACGTTGTCCCACGTTGTCCCACGTTGTCCCACGTTGTCCCACGTTGTCCCACGATGTCCCACGTTGTCCCACGTTGTCCCACGTTGTCCCACGTTGTCCCACGTTGTCCCACGTTGTCCCACGGTGTCCAACGATGTCCAACGGTGTCCAACGGTGTCCAACGGTGTCCAACGATGTCCAACGATGTCCAACGGTGTCCAACGGTGTCCAACGGTGTCCCACGGTGTCCAACGGTGTCCCACGTTGTCCCACGTTGTCCCACGTTGTCCCACGTTGTCCCACGATGTCCCACGTTGTCCAACGGTGTCCAACGGTGTCCAACGATGTCCAACGATGTCCAACGGTGTCCCACGATGTCCAACGATGTCCAACGATGTCCAACGGTGTCCCACGTTGTCCCACGTTGTCCCACGTTGTCCCACGTTGTCCCACGTTGTCCCACGGTGTCCAACGATGTCCAACGGTGTCCCACGTTGTCCCACGTTGTCCCACGTTGTCCCACGTTGTCCCACGTTGTCCCACGTTGTTCCATGGTTTCCCACGTTGTCCCACGTTGTCCCACGTTGTCCAACGATGTCCAACGGTGTCCCACGTCGTCCCACGTTGTTCCATGGTTTCCCACGTTGTCCCACGTTGTCCCACGTTGTCCCACGTTGTCCCACGTTGTCCCACGATGTCCCACGTTGTCCCACGTTGTCCCACGTTGTCCCACGTTGTCCCACGTTGTCCCACGTTGTCCCACGTTGTCCCACGTGGTCCCACGTTGTCCCACGTTGTCCCACGGTGTCCAACGATGTCCAACGGTGTCCCACGTTGTCCAACGGTGTCCCACGTTGTCCAACGGTGTCCCACGTTGTCCCACGTTGTCCCACGTTGTCCCACGATGTCCCACGTTGTCCCACGTTGTCCCACGTTGTCCCACGTTGTCCCACGTTGACCCACGTTGTCCCACGTTGTCCCACGTTGTCCCACGTTGTCCCACGTTGTCCCACGTTGTCCCACGGTGTCCAACGATGTCCAACGGTGTCCAACGGTGTCCCACGGTGTCCAACGGTGTCCCACGTTGTCCCACGTTGTCCCACGTTGTCCCACGTTGTCCCACGTTGTCCCACGATGTCCCACGTTGTCCCACGTTGTCCCACGTTGTCCCACGTTGTCCCACGTTGTCCCACGTTGTCCCACGTTGTCCCACGTTGTCCCACGTTGTCCCACGTTGTCCCACGTTGTCCCACGTTGTGCAACGATGTCCAACGGTGTCCCACGTTGTCCCACGTTGTTCCATGGTTTCCCACGTTGTCCCACGTTGTCCCACGTTGTCCCACGGTGTCCAACGATGTCCAACGGTGTCCAACGGTGTCCAACGGTGTCCAACGGTGTCCCACGTTGTCCCACGTTGTCCCACGTTGTCCCACGGTGTCCAGCGATGTCCAACGGTGTCCCACGTTGTCCCACGATGTCCCACGTTGTCCCACGTTGTCCCACGTTGTCCCACGTTGTCCCACGTTGTCCCACGTTGTCCCACGTTGTCCCACGTTGTCCCACGTTGTCCCACGTTGTCCCACGTTGTCCCACGGTGTCCAACGGTGTCCAACGGTGTCCAACGGTGTCCCACGGTGTCCAACGGTGTCCAACGATGTCCAACGATGTCCAACGGTGTCCCACGATGTCCAACGATGTCCAACGATGTCCAACGGTGTCCAACGGTGTCCCACGATGTCCAACGATGTCCAACGATGTCCAACGGTGTCCCACGTTGTCCCACGTTGTCCCACGTTGTCCCACGTTGTCCCACGTTGTCCCACGGTGTCCAACGATGTCCAACGGTGTCCCACGTTGTCCAACGGTGTCCCACGTTGTCCCACGTTGTCCCACGTTGTCCCACGTTGTCCCACGTTGTCCCACGTTGTCCCACGTTGTCCCACGTTGTCCCACGTTGTCCCACGTTGTCCCACGTTGTCCCACGTTGTCCCACGTTGTCCCACGGTGTCCAACGATGTCCAACGGTGTCCAACGGTGTCCCACGGTGTCCAACGGTGTCCCACGTTGTCCCACGTTGTCCCACGTTGTCCCACGTTGTCCCACGTTGTCCCACGTTGTCCAACGATGTCCAACGGTGTCCCACGTTGTCCCACGTTGTTCCATGGTTTCCCACGTTGTCCCACGTTGTCCCACGTTGTCCCACGTTGTCCCACGTTGTCCCACGGTGTCCCACGGTGTCCAACGATGTCCAACGGTGTCCCACGTTGTCCCACGTTGTCCCACGTTGTCCCACGTTGTCCAACGTTGTCCCACGTTGTCCCACGTTGTCCCACGTTGTCCCACGTTGTCCCACGTTGTCCCACGTTGTCCCACGTTGTCCCACGTTGTCCCACGTGGTCCCACGTTGTCCCACGATGTCCAACGGTGTCCCACGTTGTCCAACGGTGTCCCACGTTGTCCCACGTTGTCCCACGTTGTCCCACGTTGTCCCACGATGTCCCACGTTGTCCCACGTTGTCCCACGTTGTCCCACGTTGTCCCACGTTGTCCCACGTTGTCCAACGTTGTCCCACGTTGTCCCACGTTGTCCCACGTTGTCCCACGTTGTCCCACGGTGTCCAACGATGTCCAACGGTGTCCCACGTTGTCCAACGGTGTCCCACGTTGTCCAACGGTGTCCCACGTTGTCCCACGTTGTCCCACGTTGTCCCACGATGTCCCACGTTGTCCCACGTTGTCCCACGTTGTCCCACGTTGTCCCACGTTGTCCCACGTTGTCCCACGTTGTCCCACGTTGTCCCACGTTGTCCCACGTTGTCCCACGTTGTCCCACGGTGTCCAACGATGTCCAACGGTGTCCAACGGTGTCCCACGGTGTCCAACGGTGTCCCACGTTGTCCCACGTTGTCCCACGTTGTCCCACGTTGTCCCACGTTGTCCCACGTTGTCCCACGTTGTCCCACGATGTCCCACGTTGTCCCACGTTGTCCCACGTTGTCCCACGTTGTCCCACGTTGTCCCACGTTGTCCCACGTTGTCCCACGTTGTCCCACGTTGTCCCACGTTGTCCCACGTTGTCCCACGTTGTGCAACGATGTCCAACGGTGTCCCACGTTGTCCCACGTTGTTCCATGGTTTCCCACGTTGTCCCACGTTGTCCCACGTTGTCCCACGGTGTCCAACGATGTCCAACGGTGTCCAACGGTGTCCAACGGTGTCCAACGGTGTCCCACGTTGTCCCACGTTGTCCCACGTTGTCCCACGGTGTCCAGCGATGTCCAACGGTGTCCCACGTTGTCCCACGATGTCCCACGTTGTCCCACGTTGTCCCACGTTGTCCCACGTTGTCCCACGTTGTCCCACGTTGTCCCACGTTGTCCCACGTTGTCCCACGTTGTCCCACGTTGTCCCACGTTGTCCCACGGTGTCCAACGATGTCCAACGGTGTCCAACGGTGTCCCACGGTGTCCAACGGTGTCCAACGATGTCCAACGATGTCCAACGGTGTCCCACGATGTCCAACGATGTCCAACGATGTCCAACGGTGTCCAACGGTGTCCCACGATGTCCAACGATGTCCAACGGTGTCCAACGGTGTCCCACGTTGTCCCACGTTGTCCCACGTTGTCCCACGTTGTCCCACGTTGTCCCACGGTGTCCAACGATGTCCAACGGTGTCCCACGTTGTCCAACGGTGTCCCACGTTGTCCCACGTTGTCCCACGTTGTCCCACGTTGTCCCACGTTGTCCCACGTTGTCCCACGTTGTCCCACGTTGTCCCACGTTGTCCCACGTTGTCCCACGTTGTCCCACGTTGTCCCACGTTGTCCCACGGTGTCCAACGATGTCCAACGGTGTCCAACGGTGTCCCACGGTGTCCAACGGTGTCCCACGTTGTCCCACGTTGTCCCACGTTGTCCCACGTTGTCCCACGTTGTCCCACGTTGTCCAACGATGTCCAACGGTGTCCCACGTTGTCCCACGTTGTTCCATGGTTTCCCACGTTGTCCCACGTTGTCCCACGTTGTCCCACGTTGTCCCACGTTGTCCCACGGTGTCCCACGGTGTCCAACGATGTCCAACGGTGTCCCACGTTGTCCCACGTTGTCCCACGTTGTCCCACGTTGTCCCACGTTGTCCCACGATGTCCCACGTTGTCCCACGTTGTCCCACGTTGTCCCACGTTGTCCCACGTTGTCCCACGTTGTCCCACGTTGTCCCACGTGGTCCCACGTTGTCCCACGTTGTCCCACGGTGTCCAACGATGTCCAACGGTGTCCCACGTTGTCCAACGGTGTCCCACGTTGTCCCACGTTGTCCCACGTTGTCCCACGTTGTCCCACGATGTCCCACGTTGTCCCACGTTGTCCCACGTTGTCCCACGTTGTCCCACGTTGTCCCACGTTGTCCAACGTTGTCCCACGTTGTCCCACGTTGTCCCACGTTGTCCCACGTTGTCCCACGGTGTCCAACGATGTCCAACGGTGTCCAACGGTGTCCCACGGTGTCCAACGGTGTCCCACGTTGTCCCACGTTGTCCCACGTTGTCCCACGTTGTCCCACGTTGTCCCACGTTGTCCCACGTTGTCCAACGATGTCCAACGGTGTCCCACGTTGTCCCACGTTGTTCCATGGTTTCCCACGTTGTACCACGTTGTCCCACGTTGTCCCACGGTGTCCAACGATGTCCAACGGTGTCCAACGGTGTCCAACGGTGTCCAACGGTGTCCCACGTTGTCCCACGTTGTCCCACGTTGTCCCACGGTGTCCAACGATGTCCAGCGGTGTCCCACGTTGTCCCACGTTGTCCCACGTTGTCCCACGTTGTCCCACGTTGTCCCACGATGTCCCACGTTGTCCCACGTTGTCCCACGTTGTCCCACGTTGTCCCACGTTGTCCCACGTTGTCCCACGTTGTCCCACGTTGTCCCACGTTGTCCCACGTTGTCCCACGTTGTCCCACGTTGTCCCACGTTGTCCCACGTTGTCCCACGGTGTCCAACGGTGTCCAACGATGTCCCACGTTGTCCCACGTTGTCCCACGTTGTCCCACGTTGTCCCACGATGTCCCACGTTGTCCCACGTTGTCCCACGTTGTCCCACGTTGTCCCACGTTGTCCCACGTTGTCCCACGTTGTCCCACGTTGTCCCACGTTGTCCCACGTTGTCCCGCGTTGTCCCACGTTGTCCCACGGTGTCCAACGATGTCCAACGGTGTCCAGCGATGTCCAACGGTGTCCCACGTTGTCCCACGTTTTCCCACGTTGTCCCACGTTGTCCCACGGTGTCCAACGATGTCCAACGATGTCCAACGGTGTCCCACGTTGTCCCACGTTGTTCCATGGTTTCCCACGTTGTCCCACGTTGTCCCACGTTGTCCCACGGTGTCCAACGATGTCCAACGTTGTCCCACGTTGTCCCACGTTGTCCCACGTTGTCCCACGTTGTCCCACGTTGTCCCACGTTGTCCCACGTTGTCCCACGTTGTCCCACGTTGTCCCACGGTGTCCAACGATGTCCAACGGTGTCCAACGATGTCCCACGTTGTCCCACGTTGTCCCACGTTGTCCCACGTTGTCCCACGATGTCCCACGTTGTCCCACGTTGTCCCACGTTGTCCCACGTTGTCCCACGTTGTCCCACGGTGTCCAACGATGTCCAACGGTGTCCAACGGTGTCCCACGGTGTCCAACGGTGTCCCACGTTGTCCCACGTTGTCCCACGTTGTCCCACGTTGTCCCACGTTGTCCCACGATGTCCCACGTTGTCCCACGTTGTCCCACGTTGTCCCACGTTGTCCCACGTTGTCCCACGTTGTCCCACGTTGTCCCACGGTGTCCAACGATGTCCAACGGTGTCCAACGATGTCCCACGTTGTCCCACGTTGTCCCACGTTGTCCCACGTTGTCCCACGATGTCCCACGTTGTCCCACGTTGTCCCACGTTGTCCCACGTTGTCCCACGTTGTCCCACGGTGTCCAACGATGTCCAACGGTGTCCCACGATGTCCCACGTTGTCCCACGTTGTCCCACGTTGTCCCACGTTGTCCCACGTTGTCCCACGTTGTCCCACGTTGTCCCACGTTGTCCCACGTTGTCCCACGTTGTCCCGCGTTGTCCCACGTTGTCCCACGGTGTCCAACGATGTCCAACGGTGTCCAGCGATGTCCAACGGTGTCCCACGTTGTCCCACGTTTTCCCACGTTGTCCCACGTTGTCCCACGTTGTCCCACGATGTCCCACGTTGTCCAACGGTGTCCAACGGTGTCCAACGATGTCCAACGATGTCCAACGGTGTCCCACGATGTCCAACGATGTCCAACGATGTCCAACGGTGTCCCACGTTGTCCCACGTTGTCCCACGTTGTCCCACGTTGTCCCACGTTGTCCCACGGTGTCCAACGATGTCCAACGGTGTCCCACGTTGTCCCACGTTGTCCCACGTTGTCCCACGTTGTCCCACGTTGTCCCACGTTGTTCCATGGTTTCCCACGTTGTCCCACGTTGTCCCACGTTGTCCAACGATGTCCAACGGTGTCCCACGTCGTCCCACGTTGTTCCATGGTTTCCCACGTTGTCCCACGTTGTCCCACGTTGTCCCACGTTGTCCCACGTTGTCCCACGATGTCCCACGTTGTCCCACGTTGTCCCACGTTGTCCCACGTTGTCCCACGTTGTCCCACGTTGTCCCACGTTGTCCCGCGTGGTCCCACGTTGTCCCACGTTGTCCCACGGTGTCCAACGATGTCCAACGGTGTCCCACGTTGTCCAACGGTGTCCCACGTTGTCCAGCGGTGTCCCACGTTGTCCCACGTTGTCCCACGTTGTCCCACGTTGTCCCACGTTGTCCCACGTTGTCCCACGTTGTCCCACGTTGTCCCACGTTGTCCCACGTTGTCCCACGGTGTCCAACGATGTCCCACGGTGTCCAACGGTGTCCCACGGTGTCCAACGGTGTCCCACGTTGTCCCACGTTGTCCCACGTTGTCCCACGTTGTCCCACGTTGTCCCACGATGTCCCACGTTGTCCCACGTTGTCCCACGTTGTCCCACGTTGTCCCACGTTGTCCCACGTTGTCCCACGTTGTCCCACGTTGTCCCACGTTGTCCCACGATGTCCCACGTTGTCCCACGTTGTCCCACGTTGTCCCACGTTGTCCCACGTTGTGCAACGATGTCCAACGGTGTCCCACGTTGTCCCACGTTGTTCCATGGTTTCCCACGTTGTCCCACGTTGTCCCACGTTGTCCCACGGTGTCCAACGATGTCCAACGGTGTCCAACGGTGTCCAACGGTGTCCAACGGTGTCCCACGTTGTCCCACGTTGTCCCACGTTGTCCCACGGTGTCCAGCGATGTCCAACGGTGTCCCACGTTGTCCCACGTTGTCCCACGTTGTCCCACGTTGTCCCACGTTGTCCCACGTTGTCCCACGTTGTCCCACGTTGTCCCACGTTGTCCCACGTTGTCCCACGTTGTCCCACGTTGTCCCACGTTGTCCCACGTTGTCCCACGTTGTCCCACGTTGTCCCACGTTGTCCCACGTTGTCCCACGTTGTCCCACGTTGTCCCACGTTGTCCCACGTTGTCCCACGTTGTCCCACGTTGTGCAACGATGTCCAACGGTGTCCCACGTTGTCCCACGTTGTTCCATGGTTTCCCACGTTGTCCCACGTTGTCCCACGTTGTCCCACGGTGTCCAACGATGTCCAACGGTGTCCAACGGTGTCCAACGGTGTCCAACGGTGTCCCACGTTGTCCCACGTTGTCCCACGTTGTCCCACGGTGTCCAGCGATGTCCAACGGTGTCCCACGTTGTCCCACGTTGTCCCACGTTGTCCCACGTTGTCCCACGTTGTCCCACGATGTCCCACGTTGTCCCACGTTGTCCCACGTTGTCCCACGTTGTCCCACGTTGTCCCACGTTGTCCCACGTTGTCCCACGTTGTCCCACGTTGTCCCACGTTGTCCCACGTTGTCCCACGTTGTCCCACGTTGTCCCACGGTGTCCAACGGTGTCCAACGATGTCCCACGTTGTCCCACGTTGTCCCACGTTGTCCCACGTTGTCCCACGATGTCCCACGTTGTCCCACGTTGTCCCACGTTGTCCCACGTTGTCCCACGTTGTCCCACGTTGTCCCACGTTGTCCCACGTTGTCCCACGTTGTCCCACGTTGTCCCACGGTGTCCAACGATGTCCAACGGTGTCCAGCGATGTCCAACGGTGTCCCACGTTGTCCCACGTTTTCCCACGTTGTCCCACGTTGTCCCACGGTGTCCAACGATGTCCAACGATGTCCAACGGTGTCCCACGTTGTCCCACGTTGTTCCATGGTTTCCCACGTTGTCCCACGTTGTCCCACGTTGTCCCACGGTGTCCAACGATGTCCAACGGTGTCCAACGGTGTCCAACGGTGTCCAACGGTGTCCCACGTTGTCCCACGTTGTCCCACGTTGTCCCACGTTGTCCCACGTTGTCCCACGATGTCCCACGTTGTCCCACGTTGTCCCACGTTGTCCCACGGTGTCCAGCGATGTCCAACGGTGTCCCACGTTGTCCAACGGTGTCCCACGTTGTCCAACGGTGTCCCACGTTGTCCCACGTTGTCCCACGTTGTCCCACGTTGTCCCACGATGTCCCACGTTGTCCCACGTTGTCCCACGTTGTCCCACGTTGTCCCACGTTGTCCCACGTTGTCCCACGTTGTCCCACGTTGTCCCACGTTGTCCCACGTTGTCCCACGTTGTCCCACGTTGTCCCACGGTGTCCAACGATGTCCAACGGTGTCCAACGGTGTCCCACGGTGTCCAACGGTGTCCCACGTTGT
Organism: Bombus terrestris; assembly: GCF_910591885.1. NCBI lineage: Eukaryota > Metazoa > Arthropoda > Insecta > Hymenoptera > Apidae > Bombus > Bombus terrestris. The sequence goes on along the minus strand of NW_025963640.1, from coordinate 114,781 downwards.
CCCACGTTGTCCCACGTTGTCCCACGTTGTCCCACGTTGTCCCACGTTGTCCCACGTTGTCCAACGATGTCCAACGGTGTCCCACGTTGTCCCACGTTGTTCCAAGGTTTCCCACGTTGTCCCACGTTGTCCCACGTTGTCCCACGGTGTCCAACGATGTCCAACGGTGTCCAGCGATGTCCAACGGTGTCCCACGTTGTCCCACGTTTTCCCACGTTGTCCCACGTTGTCCCACGTTGTCCCACGTTGTCCCACGTTGTCCAACGATGTCCAACGGTGTCCCACGTTGTCCCACGTTGTTCCATGGTTTCCCACGTTGTCCCACGTTGTCCCACGTTGTCCCACGTTGTCCCACGTTGTCCCACGGTGTCCCACGGTGTCCAACGATGTCCAACGGTGTCCCACGTTGTCCCACGTTGTCCCACGTTGTCCCACGTTGTCCCACGTTGTCCCACGATGTCCCACGTTGTCCCACGATGTCCCACGTTGTCCCACGTTGTCCCACGTTGTCCCACGATGTCCAACGGTGTCCCACGTTGTCCAACGGTGTCCCACGTTGTCCCACGTTGTCCCACGTTGTCCCACGTTGTCCCACGTTGTCCCACGTTGTCCCACGTTGTCCCACGTTGTCCCACGTTGTCCCACGTTGTCCCACGTTGTCCCACGTTGTCCCACGTTGTCCCACGTTGTCCCACGTTGTCCCACGGTGTCCAACGATGTCCAACGGTGTCCAACGATGTCCCACGTTGTCCCACGTTGTCCCACGTTGTCCCACGTTGTCCCACGATGTCCCACGTTGTCCCACGTTGTCCCACGTTGTCCCACGTTGTCCCACGTTGTCCCACGTTGTCCCACGTTGTCCCACGTTGTCCCACGTTGTCCCACGTTGTCCCACGTTGTCCCACGGTGTCCAACGATGTCCAACGGTGTCCAACGGTGTCCCACGGTGTCCAACGGTGTCCCACGTTGTCCCACGTTGTCCCACGTTGTCCCACGTTGTCCCACGATGTCCCACGTTGTCCCACGTTGTCCCACGTTGTCCCACGTTGTCCCACGTTGTCCCACGTTGTCCCACGGTGTCCAACGATGTCCAACGGTGTCCAACGGTGTCCAACGGTGTCCAACGATGTCCAACGATGTCCAACGATGTCCAACGGTGTCCAACGATGTCCAACGATGTCCAACGGTGTCGCACGATGTCCAACGATGTCCAACGATGTCCAACGGTGTCCAACGATGTCCAACGGTGTCCAACGATGTCCAACGATGTCCAACGGTGTCCCACGATGTCCAACGATGTCCAACGATGTCCCACGGTGTCCAACGATGTCCAACGGTGTCCAACGGTGTCCCACGTTGTCCCACGTTGTCCCACGTTGTCCCACGGTGTCCAGCGATGTCCAACGGTGTCCCACGTTGTCCCACGTTGTCGCACGTTGTCCCACGTTGTCCCACGTTGTCCAACGATGTCCAACGATGTCCCACGGTGTCCAACGATGTCCAACGGTGTCCAACGGTGTCCCACGTTGTCCCACGTTGTCCCACGTTGTCCCACGGTGTCCAGCGATGTCCAACGGTGTCCCACGTTGTCCCACGTTGTCCCACGTTTTCCCACGTTGTCCCACGTTGTCCCACGGTGTCCAACGATGTCCAACGATGTCCAACGGTGTCCCACGTTGTCCCACGTTGTTCCATGGTTTCCCACGTTGTCCCACGTTGTCCCACGTTGTCCCACGGTGTCCAACGATGTCCAACGGTGTCCAACGGTGTCCAACGGTGTCCAACGGTGTCCCACGTTGTCCCACGTTGTCCCACGTTGTCCCACGTTGTCCCACGTTGTCCCACGTTGTCCCACGTTGTCCCACGTTGTCCCACGTTGTCCCACGGTGTCCAGCGATGTCCAACGGTGTCCCACGTTGTCCAACGGTGTCCCACGTTGTCCCACGTTGTCCCACGTTGTCCCACGTTGTCCCACGATGTCCCACGTTGTCCCACGTTGTCCCACGTTGTCCCACGTTGTCCCACGTTGTCCCACGTTGTCCCACGTTGTCCCACGTTGTCCCACGTTGTCCCACGTTGTCCCACGTTGTCCCACGTTGTCCCACGGTGTCCAACGATGTCCAACGGTGTCCAACGGTGTCCCACGGTGTCCAACGGTGTCCCACGTTGTCCCACGTTGTCCCACGTTGTCCCACGTTGTCCCACGTTGTCCCACGTTGTCCCACGATGTCCCACGTTGTCCCACGTTGTCCCACGTTGTCCCACGTTGTCCCACGTTGTCCCACGTTGTCCCACGATGTCCCACGTTGTCCCACGTTGTCCCACGTTGTCCCACGGTGTCCAACGATGTCCAACGGTGTCCAACGGTGTCCCACGGTGTCCAACGGTGTCCCACGTTGTCCCACGTTGTCCCACGTTGTCCCACGTTGTCCCACGTTGTCCCACGATGTCCCACGTTGTCCCACGTTGTCCCACGTTGTCCCACGTTGTCCCACGTTGTCCCACGTTGTCCCACGGTGTCCAACGATGTCCAACGGTGTCCAACGGTGTCCAACGGTGTCCAACGATGTCCAACGATGTCCAACGATGTCCAACGGTGTCCAACGATGTCCAACGATGTCCAACGGTGTCCCACGATGTCCAACGATGTCCAACGATGTCCAACGGTGTCCAACGATGTCCAACGGTGTCCAACGATGTCCAACGATGTCCAACGGTGTCCCACGATGTCCAACGATGTCCAACGATGTCCCACGGTGTCCAACGATGTCCAACGGTGTCCAACGGTGTCCCACGTTGTCCCACGTTGTCCCACGTTGTCCCACGGTGTCCAGCGATGTCCAACGGTGTCCCACGTTGTCCCACGTTGTCCCACGTTGTCCCACGTTGTCCCGCGATGTCCCACGTTGTCCCACGTTGTCCCACGTTGTCCCACGTTGTCCCACGTTGTCCCACGTTGTCCCACGTTGTCCCACGTTGTCCCACGTTGTCCCACGTTGTCCCACGTTGTCCCACGTTGTCCCACGTTGTCCCACGTTGTCCCACGGTGTCCAACGATGTCCAACGGTGTCCAGCGATGTCCAACGGTGTCCCACGTTGTCCCACGTTTTCCCACGTTGTCCCACGTTGTCCCACGGTGTCCAACGATGTCCAACGATGTCCAACGGTGTCCCACGTTGTCCCACGTTGTTCCATGGTTTCCCACGTTGTCCCACGTTGTCCCACGTTGTCCCACGGTGTCCAACGATGTCCAACGGTGTCCAACGGTGTCCAACGGTGTCCAACGGTGTCCCACGTTGTCCCACGTTGTCCCACGTTGTCCCACGTTGTCCCACGTTGTCCCACGATGTCCCACGTTGTCCCACGTTGTCCCACGTTGTCCCACGGTGTCCAGCGATGTCCAACGGTGTCCCACGTTGTCCAACGGTGTCCCACGTTGTCCCACGTTGTCCCACGTTGTCCCACGTTGTCCCACGATGTCCCACGTTGTCCCACGTTGTCCCACGTTGTCCCACGTTGTCCCACGTTGTCCCACGTTGTCCCACGTTGTCCCACGTTGTCCCACGTTGTCCCACGTTGTCCCACGTTGTCCCACGTTGTCCCACGGTGTCCAACGATGTCCAACGGTGTCCAACGGTGTCCCACGGTGTCCAACGGTGTCCCACGTTGTCCCACGTTGTCCCACGTTGTCCCACGTTGTCCCACGTTGTCCCACGTTGTCCCACGTTGTCCAACGATGTCCCACGTTGTCCCACGTTGTCCCACGTTGTCCCACGGTGTCCAGCGATGTCCAACGGTGTCCCACGTTGTCCCACGGTGTCCAACGATGTCCAACGGTGTCCAACGGTGTCCAACGGTGTCCAACGGTGTCCCACGTTGTCCCACGTTGTCCCACGTTGTCCCACGGTGTCCAACGATGTCCAACGGTGTCCCACGTTGTCCAACGGTGTCCCACGTTGTCCAACGGTGTCCCACGTTGTCCCACGTTGTCCCACGTTGTCCCACGATGTCCCACGTTGTCCCACGTTGTCCCACGTTGTCCCACGTTGTCCCACGTTGACCCACGTTGTCCCACGTTGTCCCACGTTGTCCCACGTTGTCCCACGTTGTCCCACGTTGTCCCACGGTGTCCAACGATGTCCAACGGTGTCCAACGGTGTCCCACGGTGTCCAACGGTGTCCCACGTTGTCCCACGTTGTCCCACGTTGTCCCACGTTGTCCCACGTTGTCCCACGATGTCCCACGTTGTCCCACGTTGTCCCACGTTGTCCCACGTTGTCCCACGTTGTCCCACGTTGTCCCACGTTGTCCCACGTTGTCCCACGTTGTCCCACGTTGTCCCACGTTGTCCCACGTTGTGCAACGATGTCCAACGGTGTCCCACGTTGTCCCACGTTGTTCCATGGTTTCCCACGTTGTCCCACGTTGTCCCACGTTGTCCCACGGTGTCCAACGATGTCCAACGGTGTCCAACGGTGTCCAACGGTGTCCAACGGTGTCCCACGTTGTCCCACGTTGTCCCACGTTGTCCCACGGTGTCCAGCGATGTCCAACGGTGTCCCACGTTGTCCCACGATGTCCCACGTTGTCCCACGTTGTCCCACGTTGTCCCACGTTGTCCCACGTTGTCCCACGTTGTCCCACGTTGTCCCACGTTGTCCCACGTTGTCCCACGTTGTCCCACGTTGTCCCACGGTGTCCAACGATGTCCAACGGTGTCCAACGGTGTCCCACGGTGTCCAACGGTGTCCAACGATGTCCAACGATGTCCAACGGTGTCCCACGATGTCCAACGATGTCCAACGATGTCCAACGGTGTCCAACGGTGTCCCACGATGTCCAACGATGTCCAACGATGTCCAACGGTGTCCCACGTTGTCCCACGTTGTCCCACGTTGTCCCACGTTGTCCCACGTTGTCCCACGGTGTCCAACGATGTCCAACGGTGTCCCACGTTGTCCAACGGTGTCCCACGTTGTCCCACGTTGTCCCACGTTGTCCCACGTTGTCCCACGTTGTCCCACGTTGTCCCACGTTGTCCCACGTTGTCCCACGTTGTCCCACGTTGTCCCACGTTGTCCCACGTTGTCCCACGTTGTCCCACGGTGTCCAACGATGTCCAACGGTGTCCAACGGTGTCCCACGGTGTCCAACGGTGTCCCACGTTGTCCCACGTTGTCCCACGTTGTCCCACGTTGTCCCACGTTGTCCCACGTTGTCCAACGATGTCCAACGGTGTCCCACGTTGTCCCACGTTGTTCCATGGTTTCCCACGTTGTCCCACGTTGTCCCACGTTGTCCCACGTTGTCCCACGTTGTCCCACGGTGTCCCACGGTGTCCAACGATGTCCAACGGTGTCCCACGTTGTCCCACGTTGTCCCACGTTGTCCCACGTTGTCCCACGTTGTCCCACGATGTCCCACGTTGTCCCACGTTGTCCCACGTTGTCCCACGTTGTCCCACGTTGTCCCACGTTGTCCCACGTTGTCCCACGTTGTCCCACGTTGTCCCACGTTGTCCCACGTTGTCCCACGGTGTCCAACGATGTCCAACGGTGTCCAACGGTGTCCCACGGTGTCCAACGGTGTCCAACGATGTCCAACGGTGTCCAACGATGTCCAACGGTGTCCAACGATGTCCAACGATGTCCAACGGTGTCCCACGATGTCCAACGATGTCCAACGATGTCCCACGGTGTCCAACGATGTCCAACGGTGTCCAACGGTGTCCCACGTTGTCCCACGTTGTCCCACGTTGTCCCACGGTGTCCAGCGATGTCCAACGGTGTCCCACGTTGTCCCACGTTGTCCCACGTTGTCCCACGTTGTCCCACGTTGTCCCACGATGTCCCACGTTGTCCCACGTTGTCCCACGTTGTCCCACGTTGTCCCACGTTGTCCCACGTTGTCCCACGTTGTCCCACGTTGTCCCACGTTGTCCCACGTTGTCCCACGTTGTCCCACGTTGTCCCACGTTGTCCCACGTTGTCCCACGGTGTCCAACGATGTCCAACGGTGTCCAGCGATGTCCAACGGTGTCCCACGTTGTCCCACGTTTTCCCACGTTGTCCCACGTTGTCCCACGGTGTCCAACGATGTCCAACGATGTCCAACGGTGTCCCACGTTGTCCCACGTTGTTCCATGGTTTCCCACGTTGTCCCACGTTGTCCCACGTTGTCCCACGGTGTCCAACGATGTCCAACGGTGTCCAACGGTGTCCAACGGTGTCCAACGGTGTCCCACGTTGTCCCACGTTGTCCCACGTTGTCCCACGTTGTCCCACGTTGTCCCACGATGTCCCACGTTGTCCCACGTTGTCCCACGTTGTCCCACGGTGTCCAGCGATGTCCAACGGTGTCCCACGTTGTCCAACGGTGTCCCACGTTGTCCCACGTTGTCCCACGTTGTCCCACGTTGTCCCACGATGTCCCACGTTGTCCCACGTTGTCCCACGTTGTCCCACGTTGTCCCACGTTGTCCCACGTTGTCCCACGTTGTCCCACGTTGTCCCACGTTGTCCCACGTTGTCCCACGTTGTCCCACGTTGTCCCACGGTGTCCAACGATGTCCAACGGTGTCCAACGGTGTCCCACTGTGTCCAACGGTGTCCCACGTTGTCCCACGTTGTCCCACGTTGTCCCACGTTGTCCCACGTTGTCCCACGTTGTCCCACGATGTCCCACGTTGTCCCACGTTGTCCCACGTTGTCCCACGTTGTCCCACGTTGTCCCACGTTGTCCCACGATGTCCCACGTTGTCCCACGTTGTCCCACGTTGTCCCACGGTGTCCAACGATGTCCAACGGTGTCCAACGGTGTCCCACGGTGTCCAACGGTGTCCCACGTTGTCCCACGTTGTCCCACGTTGTCCCACGTTGTCCCACGTTGTCCCACGATGTCCCACGTTGTCCCACGTTGTCCCACGTTGTCCCACGTTGTCCCACGTTGTCCCACGTTGTCCCACGGTGTCCAACGATGTCCAACGGTGTCCAACGGTGTCCAACGGTGTCCAACGATGTCCAACGATGTCCAACGATGTCCAACGGTGTCCAACGATGTCCAACGATGTCCAACGGTGTCCCACGATGTCCAACGATGTCCAACGATGTCCAACGGTGTCCAACGATGTCCAACGGTGTCCAACGATGTCCAACGATGTCCAACGGTGTCCCACGATGTCCAACGATGTCCAACGATGTCCCACGGTGTCCAACGATGTCCAACGGTGTCCAACGGTGTCCCACGTTGTCCCACGTTGTCCCACGTTGTCCCACGGTGTCCAGCGATGTCCAACGGTGTCCCACGTTGTCCCACGTTGTCCCACGTTGTCCCACGTTGTCCCGCGATGTCCCACGTTGTCCCCCGTTGTCCCACGTTGTCCCACGTTGTCCCACGTTGTCCCACGTTGTCCCACGTTGTCCCACGTTGTCCCACGTTGTCCCACGTTGTCCCACGTTGTCCCACGTTGTCCCACGTTGTCCCACGTTGTCCCACGGTGTCCAACGATGTCCAACGGTGTCCAGCGATGTCCAACGGTGTCCCACGTTGTCCCACGTTTTCCCACGTTGTCCCACGTTGTCCCACGGTGTCCAACGATGTCCAACGATGTCCAACGGTGTCCCACGTTGTCCCACGTTGTTCCATGGTTTCCCACGTTGTCCCACGTTGTCCCACGTTGTCCCACGGTGTCCAACGATGTCCAACGGTGTCCAACGGTGTCCAACGGTGTCCAACGGTGTCCCACGTTGTCCCACGTTGTCCCACGTTGTCCCACGTTGTCCCACGTTGTCCCACGATGTCCCACGTTGTCCCACGTTGTCCCACGTTGTCCCACGGTGTCCAGCGATGTCCAACGGTGTCCCACGTTGTCCAACGGTGTCCCACGTTGTCCCACGTTGTCCCACGTTGTCCCACGTTGTCCCACGATGTCCCACGTTGTCCCACGTTGTCCCACGTTGTCCCACGTTGTCCCACGTTGTCCCACGTTGTCCCACGTTGTCCCACGTTGTCCCACGTTGTCCCACGTTGTCCCACGTTGTCCCACGTTGTCCCACGTTGTCCCACGGTGTCCAACGATGTCCAACGGTGTCCAACGGTGTCCCACGGTGTCCAACGGTGTCCCACGTTGTCCCACGTTGTCCCACGTTGTCCCACGTTGTCCCACGTTGTCCCACGTTGTCCCACGTTGTCCAACGATGTCCCACGTTGTCCCACGTTGTCCCACGTTGTCCCACGGTGTCCAGCGATGTCCAACGGTGTCCCACGTTGTCCCACGGTGTCCAACGATGTCCAACGGTGTCCAACGGTGTCCAACGGTGTCCAACGGTGTCCCACGTTGTCCCACGTTGTCCCACGTTGTCCCACGGTGTCCAACGATGTCCAACGGTGTCCCACGTTGTCCAACGGTGTCCCACGTTGTCCAACGGTGTCCCACGTTGTCCCACGTTGTCCCACGTTGTCCCACGATGTCCCACGTTGTCCCACGTTGTCCCACGTTGTCCCACGTTGTCCCACGTTGACCCACGTTGTCCCACGTTGTCCCACGTTGTCCCACGTTGTCCCACGTTGTCCCACGTTGTCCCACGGTGTCCAACGATGTCCAACGGTGTCCAACGGTGTCCCACGGTGTCCAACGGTGTCCCACGTTGTCCCACGTTGTCCCACGTTGTCCCACGTTGTCCCACGTTGTCCCACGATGTCCCACGTTGTCCCACGTTGTCCCACGTTGTCCCACGTTGTCCCACGTTGTCCCACGTTGTCCCACGTTGTCCCACGTTGTCCCACGTTGTCCCACGTTGTCCCACGTTGTCCCACGTTGTGCAACGATGTCCAACGGTGTCCCACGTTGTCCCACGTTGTTCCATCGTTTCCCACGTTGTCCCACGTTGTCCCACGTTGTCCCACGGTGTCCAACGATGTCCAACGGTGTCCAACGGTGTCCCACGGTGTCCAACGGTGTCCCACGTTGTCCCACGTTGTCCCACGTTGTCCCACGGTGTCCAGCGATGTCCAACGGTGTCCCACGTTGTCCCACGATGTCCCACGTTGTCCCACGTTGTCCCACGTTGTCCCACGTTGTCCCACGTTGTCCCACGTTGTCCCACGTTGTCCCACGTTGTCCCACGTTGTCCCACGTTGTCCCACGTTGTCCCACGGTGTCCAACGATGTCCAACGGTGTCCAACGGTGTCCCACGGTGTCCAACGGTGTCCAACGATGTCCAACGATGTCCAACGGTGTCCCACGATGTCCAACGATGTCCAACGATGTCCAACGGTGTCCAACGGTGTCCCACGATGTCCAACGATGTCCAACGATGTCCAACGGTGTCCCACGTTGTCCAACGTTGTCCCACGTTGTCCCACGTTGTCCCACGTTGTCCCACGGTGTCCAACGATGTCCAACGGTGTCCCACGTTGTCCAACGGTGTCCCACGTTGTCCCACGTTGTCCCACGTTGTCCCACGTTGTCCCACGTTGTCCCACGTTGTCCCACGTTGTCCCACGTTGTCCCACGTTGTCCCACGTTGTCCCACGTTGTCCCACGTTGTCCCACGTTGTCCCACGGTGTCCAACGATGTCCAACGGTGTCCAACGGTGTCCCACGGTGTCCAACGGTGTCCCACGTTGTCCCACGTTGTCCCACGTTGTCCCACGTTGTCCCACGTTGTCCCACGTTGTCCAACGATGTCCAACGGTGTCCCACGTTGTCCCACGTTGTTCCATGGTTTCCCACGTTGTCCCACGTTGTCCCACGTTGTCCCACGTTGTCCCACGTTGTCCCACGGTGTCCCACGGTGTCCAACGATGTCCAACGGTGTCCCACGTTGTCCCACGTTGTCCCACGTTGTCCCACGTTGTCCCACGTTGTCCCACGATGTCCCACGTTGTCCCACGTTGTCCCACGTTGTCCCACGTTGTCCCACGTTGTCCCACGTTGTCCCACGTTGTCCCACGTGGTCCCACGTTGTCCCACGATGTCCAACGGTGTCCCACGTTGTCCAACGGTGTCCCACGTTGTCCCACGTTGTCCCACGTTGTCCCACGTTGTCCCACGATGTCCCACGTTGTCCCACGTTGTCCCACGTTGTCCCACGTTGTCCCACGTTGTCCCACGTTGTCCAACGTTGTCCCACGTTGTCCCACGTTGTCCCACGTTGTCCCACGTTGTCCCACGGTGTCCAACGATGTCCAACGGTGTCCCACGTTGTCCAACGGTGTCCCACGTTGTCCAACGGTGTCCCACGTTGTCCCACGTTGTCCCACGTTGTCCCACGATGTCCCACGTTGTCCCACGTTGTCCCACGTTGTCCCACGTTGTCCCACGTTGTCCCACGTTGTCCCACGTTGTCCCACGTTGTCCCACGTTGTCCCACGTTGTCCCACGTTGTCCCACGGTGTCCAACGATGTCCAACGGTGTCCAACGGTGTCCCACGGTGTCCAACGGTGTCCCACGTTGTCCCACGTTGTCCCACGTTGTCCCACGTTGTCCCACGTTGTCCCACGTTGTCCCACGTTGTCCCACGATGTCCCACGTTGTCCCACGTTGTCCCACGTTGTCCCACGTTGTCCCACGTTGTCCCACGTTGTCCCACGTTGTCCCACGTTGTCCCACGTTGTCCCACGTTGTCCCACGTTGTCCCACGTTGTGCAACGATGTCCAACGGTGTCCCACGTTGTCCCACGTTGTTCCATGGTTTCCCACGTTGTCCCACGTTGTCCCACGTTGTCCCACGGTGTCCAACGATGTCCAACGGTGTCCAACGGTGTCCAACGGTGTCCAACGGTGTCCCACGTTGTCCCACGTTGTCCCACGTTGTCCCACGGTGTCCAGCGATGTCCAACGGTGTCCCACGTTGTCCCACGATGTCCCACGTTGTCCCACGTTGTCCCACGTTGTCCCACGTTGTCCCACGTTGTCCCACGTTGTCCCACGTTGTCCCACGTTGTCCCACGTTGTCCCACGTTGTCCCACGTTGTCCCACGGTGTCCCACGGTGTCCAACGGTGTCCAACGGTGTCCCACGGTGTCCAACGGTGTCCAACGATGTCCAACGATGTCCAACGGTGTCCCACGATGTCCAACGATGTCCAACGATGTCCAACGGTGTCCAACGGTGTCCCACGATGTCCAACGATGTCCAACGGTGTCCAACGGTGTCCCACGTTGTCCCACGTTGTCCCACGTTGTCCCACGTTGTCCCACGTTGTCCCACGGTGTCCAACGATGTCCAACGGTGTCCCACGTTGTCCAACGGTGTCCCACGTTGTCCCACGTTGTCCCACGTTGTCCCACGTTGTCCCACGTTGTCCCACGTTGTCCCACGTTGTCCCACGTTGTCCCACGTTGTCCCACGTTGTCCCACGTTGTCCCTCGTTGTCCCACGTTGTCCCACGGTGTCCAACGATGTCCAACGGTGTCCAACGGTGTCCCACGGTGTCCAACGGTGTCCCACGTTGTCCCACGTTGTCCCACGTTGTCCCACGTTGTCCCACGTTGTCCCACGTTGTCCAACGATGTCCAACGGTGTCCCACGTTGTCCCACGTTGTTCCATGGTTTCCCACGTTGTCCCACGTTGTCCCACGTTGTCCCACGTTGTCCCACGGTGTCCCACGGTGTCCAACGATGTCCAACGGTGTCCCACGTTGTCCCACGTTGTCCCACGTTGTCCCACGTTGTCCCACGTTGTCCCACGATGTCCCACGTTGTCCCACGTTGTCCCACGTTGTCCCACGTTGTCCCACGTTGTCCCACGTTGTCCCACGTTGTCCCACGTGGTCCCACGTTGTCCCACGTTGTCCCACGGTGTCCAACGATGTCCAACGGTGTCCCACGTTGTCCAACGGTGTCCCACGTTGTCCCACGTTGTCCCACGTTGTCCCACGTTGTCCCACGTTGTCCCACGTTGTCCCACGTTGTCCCACGTTGTCCCACGTTGTCCCACGTTGTCCCACGTTGTCCAACGTTGTCCAACGTTGTCCCACGTTGTCCCACGTTGTCCCACGTTGTCCCACGGTGTCCAACGATGTCCAACGGTGTCCAACGGTGTCCCACGGTGTCCAACGGTGTCCCACGTTGTCCCACGTTGTCCCACGTTGTCCCACGTTGTCCCACGTTGTCCCACGTTGTCCCACGTTGTCCAACGATGTCCAACGGTGTCCCACGTTGTCCCACGTTGTTCCATGGTTTCCCACGTTGTACCACGTTGTCCCACGTTGTCCCACGGTGTCCAACGATGTCCAACGGTGTCCAACGGTGTCCAACGGTGTCCAACGGTGTCCCACGTTGTCCCACGTTGTCCCACGTTGTCCCACGGTGTCCAACGATGTCCAGCGGTGTCCCACGTTGTCCCACGTTGTCCCACGTTGTCCCACGTTGTCCCACGTTGTCCCACGATGTCCCACGTTGTCCCACGTTGTCCCACGTTGTCCCACGTTGTCCCACGTTGTCCCACGTTGTCCCACGTTGTCCCACGTTGTCCCACGTTGTCCCACGTTGTCCCACGTTGTCCCACGTTGTCCCACGTTGTCCCACGTTGTCCCACGGTGTCCAACGGTGTCCAACGATGTCCCACGTTGTCCCACGTTGTCCCACGTTGTCCCACGTTGTCCCACGATGTCCCACGTTGTCCCACGTTGTCCCACGTTGTCCCACGTTGTCCCACGTTGTCCCACGTTGTCCCACGTTGTCCCACGTTGTCCCACGTTGTCCCACGTTGTCCCGCGTTGTCCCACGTTGTCCCACGGTGTCCAACGATGTCCAACGGTGTCCAGCGATGTCCAACGGTGTCCCACGTTGTCCCACGTTTTCCCACGTTGTCCCACGTTGTCCCACGGTGTCCAACGATGTCCAACGATGTCCAACGGTGTCCCACGTTGTCCCACGTTGTTCCATGGTTTCCCACGTTGTCCCACGTTGTCCCACGTTGTCCCACGGTGTCCAACGATGTCCAACGTTGTCCCACGTTGTCCCACGTTGTCCCACGTTGTCCCACGTTGTCCCACGTTGTCCCACGTTGTCCCACGTTGTCCCACGTTGTCCCACGTTGTCCCACGGTGTCCAACGGTGTCCAACGGTGTCCAACGATGTCCCACGTTGTCCCACGTTGTCCCACGTTGTCCCACGTTGTCCCACGATGTCCCACGTTGTCCCACGTTGTCCCACGTTGTCCCACGTTGTCCCACGTTGTCCCACGGTGTCCAACGATGTCCAACGGTGTCCAACGGTGTCCCACGGTGTCCAACGGTGTCCCACGTTGTCCCACGTTGTCCCACGTTGTCCCACGTTGTCCCACGTTGTCCCACGATGTCCCACGTTGTCCCACGTTGTCCCACGTTGTCCCACGTTGTCCCACGTTGTCCCACGTTGTCCCACGTTGTCCCACGGTGTCCAACGATGTCCAACGGTGTCCAACGATGTCCCACGTTGTCCCACGTTGTCCCACGTTGTCCCACGTTGTCCCACGATGTCCCACGTTGTCCCACGTTGTCCCACGTTGTCCCACGTTGTCCCACGTTGTCCCACGGTGTCCAACGATGTCCAACGGTGTCCCACGATGTCCCACGTTGTCCCACGTTGTCCCACGTTGTCCCACGTTGTCCCACGTTGTCCCACGTTGTCCCACGTTGTCCCACGTTGTCCCACGTTGTCCCACGTTGTCCCGCGTTGTCCCACGTTGTCCCACGGTGTCCAACGATGTCCAACGGTGTCCAGCGATGTCCAACGGTGTCCCACGTTGTCCCACGTTTTCCCACGTTGTCCCACGTTGTCCCACGTTGTCCCACGATGTCCCACGTTGTCCAACGGTGTCCAACGGTGTCCAACGATGTCCAACGATGTCCAACGGTGTCCCACGATGTCCAACGATGTCCAACGATGTCCAACGGTGTCCCACGTTGTCCCACGTTGTCCCACGTTGTCCCACGTTGTCCCACGTTGTCCCACGTTGTCCCACGGTGTCCCACGGTGTCCAACGATGTCCAACGGTGTCCCACGTTGTCCCACGTTGTCCCACGTTGTCCCACGTTGTCCCACGTTGTCCCACGTTGTTCCATGGTTTCCCACGTTGTCCCACGTTGTCCCACGTTGTCCAACGATGTCCAACGGTGTCCCACGTCGTCCCACGTTGTTCCATGGTTTCCCACGTTGTCCCACGTTGTCCCACGTTGTCCCACGTTGTCCCACGTTGTCCCACGATGTCCCACGTTGTCCCACGTTGTCCCACGTTGTCCCACGTTGTCCCACGTTGTCCCACGTTGTCCCACGTTGTCCCACGTGGTCCCACGTTGTCCCACGTTGTCCCACGGTGTCCAACGATGTCCAACGGTGTCCCACGTTGTCCAACGGTGTCCCACGTTGTCCAACGGTGTCCCACGTTGTCCCACGTTGTCCCACGTTGTCCCACGTTGTCCCACGTTGTCCCACGTTGTCCCACGTTGTCCCACGTTGTCCCACGTTGTCCCACGTTGTCCCACGGTGTCCAACGATGTCCAACGGTGTCCAACGGTGTCCCACGGTGTCCAACGGTGTCCCACGTTGTCCCACGTTGTCCCACGTTGTCCCACGTTGTCCCACGTTGTCCCACGATGTCCCACGTTGTCCCACGTTGTCCCACGTTGTCCCACGTTGTCCCACGTTGTCCCACGTTGTCCCACGTTGTCCCACGTTGTCCCACGTTGTCCCACGATGTCCCACGTTGTCCCACGTTGTCCCACGTTGTCCCACGTTGTCCCACGTTGTGCAACGATGTCCAACGGTGTCCCACGTTGTCCCACGTTGTTCCATGGTTTCCCACGTTGTCCCACGTTGTCCCACGTTGTCCCACGGTGTCCAACGATGTCCAACGGTGTCCAACGGTGTCCAACGGTGTCCAACGGTGTCCCACGTTGTCCCACGTTGTCCCACGTTGTCCCACGGTGTCCAGCGATGTCCAACGGTGTCCCACGTTGTCCCACGTTGTCCCACGTTGTCCCACGTTGTCCCACGTTGTCCCACGTTGTCCCACGTTGTCCCACGTTGTCCCACGTTGTCCCACGTTGTCCCACGTTGTCCCACGTTGTCCCACGTTGTCCCACGTTGTCCCACGTTGTCCCACGTTGTCCCACGTTGTCCCACGTTGTCCCACGTTGTCCCACGTTGTCCCACGTTGTCCCACGTTGTGCAACGTTGTCCAACGGTGTCCCACGTTGTCCCACGTTGTTCCATGGTTTCCCACGTTGTCCCACGTTGTCCCACGTTGTCCCACGGTGTCCAACGATGTCCAACGGTGTCCAACGGTGTCCAACGGTGTCCAACGGTGTCCCACGTTGTCCCACGTTGTCCCACGTTGTCCCACGGTGTCCAGCGATGTCCAACGGTGTCCCACGTTGTCCCACGTTGTCCCACGTTGTCCCACGTTGTCCCACGTTGTCCCACGATGTCCCACGTTGTCCCACGTTGTCCCACGTTGTCCCACGTTGTCCCACGTTGTCCCACGTTGTCCCACGTTGTCCCACGTTGTCCCACGTTGTCCCACGTTGTCCCACGTTGTCCCACGTTGTCCCACGTTGTCCCACGTTGTCCCACGGTGTCCAACGGTGTCCAACGATGTCCCACGTTGTCCCACGTTGTCCCACGTTGTCCCACGTTGTCCCACGATGTCCCACGTTGTCCCACGTTGTCCCACGTTGTCCCACGTTGTCCCACGTTGTCCCACGTTGTCCCACGTTGTCCCACGTTGTCCCACGTTGTCCCACGTTGTCCCACGGTGTCCAACGATGTCCAACGGTGTCCAGCGATGTCCAACGGTGTCCCACGTTGTCCCACGTTTTCCCACGTTGTCCCACGTTGTCCCACGGTGTCCAACGATGTCCAACGATGTCCAACGGTGTCCCACGTTGTCCCACGTTGTTCCATGGTTTCCCACGTTGTCCCACGTTGTCCCACGTTGTCCCACGGTGTCCAACGATGTCCAACGGTGTCCAACGGTGTCCAACGGTGTCCAACGGTGTCCCACGTTGTCCCACGTTGTCCCACGTTGTCCCACGTTGTCCCACGTTGTCCCACGATGTCCCACGTTGTCCCACGTTGTCCCACGTTGTCCCACGGTGTCCAGCGATGTCCAACGGTGTCCCACGTTGTCCAACGGTGTCCCACGTTGTCCAACGGTGTCCCACGTTGTCCCACGTTGTCCCACGTTGTCCCACGTTGTCCCACGATGTCCCACGTTGTCCCACGTTGTCCCACGTTGTCCCACGTTGTCCCACGTTGTCCCACGTTGTCCCACGTTGTCCCACGTTGTCCCACGTTGTCCCACGTTGTCCCACGTTGTCCCACGTTGTCCCACGGTGTCCAACGATGTCCAACGGTGTCCAACGGTGTCCCACGGTGTCCAACGGTGTCCCACGTTGTCCCACGTTGTCCCACGTTGTCCCACGTTGTCCCACGTTGTCCCACGTTGTCCCACGTTGTCCAACGATGTCCAACGGTGTCCCACGTTGTCCCACGTTGTTCCATGGTTTCCCACGTTGTCCCACGTTGTCCCACGTTGTCCCACGGTGTCCAACGATGTCCAACGGTGTCCAACGGTGTCCAACGGTGTCCAACGGTGTCCCACGTTGTCCCACGTTGTCCCACGTTGTCCCACGGTGTCCAACGATGTCCAACGGTGTCCCACGTTGTCCCACGTTGTCCCACGTTGTCCCACGTTGTCCCACGTTGTCCCACGATGTCCCACGGTGTCCCACGTTGTCCCACGTTGTCCCACGTTGTCCCACGTTGTCCCACGTTGTCCCACGATGTCCCACGTTGTCCCACGTTGTCCCACGTTGTCCCACGTTGTCCCACGTTGTCCCACGTTGTCCCACGTTGTCCCACGTTGTCCCACGTTGTCCCACGTTGTCCCACGTTGTCCCACGTTGTCCCACGTTGTCCCACGTTGTCCCACGTTGTCCCACGGTGTCCAACGATGTCCAACGGTGTCCAACGGTGTCCCACGGTGTCCAACGGTGTCCCACGTTGTCCCACGTTGTCCCACGTTGTCCCACGTTGTCCCACGTTGTCCCACGTTGTCCCACGTTGTCCCACGTTGTCCCACGATGTCCCACGTTGTCCCACGTTGTCCCACGTTGTCCCACGTTGTCCCACGTTGTCCCACGTTGTCCCACGTTGTCCCACGTTGTCCCACGTTGTCCCACGTTGTCCCACGTTGTCCCACGGTGTCCAACGATGTCCAACGGTGTCCAGCGATGTCCAACGGTGTCCCACGTTGTCCCACGTTTTCCCACGTTGTCCCACGTTGTCCCACGTTGTCCCACGTTGTCCCACGTTGTCCAACGATGTCCAACGGTGTCCCACGTTGTCCCACGTTGTTCCATGGTTTCCCACGTTGTCCCACGTTGTCCCACGTTGTCCCACGTTGTCCCACGTTGTCCCACGGTGTCCCACGGTGTCCAACGATGTCCAACGGTGTCCCACGTTGTCCCACGTTGTCCCACGTTGTCCCACGTTGTCCCACGTTGTCCCACGATGTCCCACGTTGTCCCACGATGTCCCACGTTGTCCCACGTTGTCCCACGTTGTCCCACGATGTCCAACGGTGTCCCACGTTGTCCAACGGTGTCCCACGTTGTCCCACGTTGTCCCACGTTGTCCCACGTTGTCCCACGTTGTCCCACGTTGTCCCACGTTGTCCCACGTTGTCCCACGTTGTCCCACGTTGTCCCACGTTGTCCCACGTTGTCCCACGTTGTCCCACGTTGTCCCACGTTGTCCCACGGTGTCCAACGATGTCCAACGGTGTCCAACGATGTCCCACGTTGTCCCACGTTGTCCCACGTTGTCCCACGTTGTCCCACGATGTCCCACGTTGTCCCACGTTGTCCCACGTTGTCCCACGTTGTCCCACGTTGTCCCACGATGTCCCACGTTGTCCCACGTTGTCCCACGTTGTCCCACGTTGTCCCACGTTGTCCCACGTTGTCCCACGGTGTCCAACGATGTCCAACGGTGTCCAACGGTGTCCAACGGTGTCCAACGATGTCCAACGATGTCCAACGATGTCCAACGGTGTCCAACGATGTCCAACGATGTCCAACGGTGTCCCACGATGTCCAACGATGTTTAACGATGTCCAACGGTGTCCAACGATGTCCAACGGTGTCCAACGATGTCCAACGATGTCCAACGGTGTCCCACGATGTCCAACGATGTCCAACGATGTCCCACGGTGTCCAACGATGTCCAACGGTGTCCAACGGTGTCCCACGTTGTCCCACGTTGTCCCACGTTGTCCCACGGTGTCCAGCGATGTCCAACGGTGTCCCACGTTGTCCCACGTTGTCCCACGTTGTCCCACGTTGTCCCACGTTGTCCCACGATGTCCCACGTTGTCCCACGTTGTCCCACGTTGTCCCACGTTGTCCCACGTTGTCCCACGTTGTCCCACGTTGTCCCACGTTGTCCCACGTTGTCCCACGTTGTCCCACGTTGTCCCACGTTGTCCCACGTTGTCCCACGTTGTCCCACGGTGTCCAACGATGTCCAACGGTGTCCAGCGATGTCCAACGGTGTCCCACGTTGTCCCACGTTTTCCCACGTTGTCCCACGTTGTCCCACGGTGTCCAACGATGTCCAACGATGTCCAACGGTGTCCCACGTTGTCCCACGTTGTTCCATGGTTTCCCACGTTGTCCCACGTTGTCCCACGTTGTCCCACGGTGTCCAACGATGTCCAACGGTGTCCAACGGTGTCCAACGGTGTCCAACGGTGTCCCACGTTGTCCCACGTTGTCCCACGTTGTCCCACGTTGTCCCACGTTGTCCCACGATGTCCCACGTTGTCCCACGTTGTCCCACGTTGTCCCACGGTGTCCAGCGATGTCCAACGGTGTCCCACGTTGTCCCACGTTGTCCCACGTTGTCCCACGTTGTCCCACGTTGTCCCACGTTGTCCCACGATGTCCCACGTTGTCCCACGTTGTCCCACGTTGTCCCACGTTGTCCCACGTTGTCCCACGTTGTCCCACGTTGTCCCACGTTGTCCCACGTTGTCCCACGTTGTCCCACGTTGTCCCACGTTGTCCCACGGTGTCCAACGATGTCCAACGGTGTCCAACGGTGTCCCACGGTGTCCAACGGTGTCCCACGTTGTCCCACGTTGTCCCACGTTGTCCCACGTTGTCCCACGTTGTCCCACGTTGTCCCACGATGTCCCACGTTGTCCCACGTTGTCCCACGTTGTCCCACGTTGTCCCACGTTGTCCCACGTTGTCCCACGATGTCCCACGTTGTCCCACGTTGTCCCACGTTGTCCCACGGTGTCCAACGATGTCCAACGGTGTCCAACGGTGTCCCACGGTGTCCAACGGTGTCCCACGTTGTCCCACGTTGTCCCACGTTGTCCCACGTTGTCCCACGTTGTCCCACGATGTCCCACGTTGTCCCACGTTGTCCCACGTTGTCCCACGTTGTCCCACGTTGTCCCACGTTGTCCCACGGTGTCCAACGATGTCCAACGGTGTCCAACGGTGTCCAACGGTGTCCAACGATGTCCAACGATGTCCAACGATGTCCAACGGTGTCCAACGATGTCCAACGATGTCCAACGGTGTCCCACGATGTCCAACGATGTCCAACGATGTCCAACGGTGTCCAACGATGTCCAACGGTGTCCAACGATGTCCAACGGTGTCCAACGCTGTCCAACGATGTCCAACGATGTCCAACGATGTCCCACGGTGTCCAACGATGTCCAACGGTGTCCAACGGTGTCCCACGTTGTCCCACGTTGTCCCACGTTGTCCCACGGTGTCCAGCGATGTCCAACGGTGTCCCACGTTGTCCCACGTTGTCCCACGTTGTCCCACGTTGTCCCGCGATGTCCCACGTTGTCCCACGTTGTCCCACGTTGTCCCACGTTGTCCCACGTTGTCCCACGTTGTCCCACGTTGTCCCACGTTGTCCCACGTTGTCCCACGTTGTCCCACGTTGTCCCACGTTGTCCCACGTTGTCCCACGTTGTCCCACGGTGTCCAACGATGTCCAACGGTGTCCAGCGATGTCCAACGGTGTCCCACGTTGTCCCACGTTTTCCCACGTTGTCCCACGTTGTCCCACGGTGTCCAACGATGTCCAACGATGTCCAACGGTGTCCCACGTTGTCCCACGTTGTTCCATGGTTTCCCACGTTGTCCCACGTTGTCCCACGTTGTCCCACGGTGTCCAACGATGTCCAACGGTGTCCAACGGTGTCCAACGGTGTCCAACGGTGTCCCACGTTGTCCCACGTTGTCCCACGTTGTCCCACGGTGTCCAACGATGTCCAACGGTGTCCCACGTTGTCCCACGTTGTCCCACGTTGTCCCACGTTGTCCCACGTTGTCCCACGATGTCCCACGTTGTCCCACGTTGTCCCACGTTGTCCCACGTTGTCCCACGTTGTCCCACGTTGTCCCACGTTGTCCCACGTTGTCCCACGTTGTCCCACGTTGTCCCACGTTGTCCCACGTTGTCCCACGTTGTCCCACGTTGTCCCACGTTGTCCCACGTTGTCCCACGTTGTCCCACGTTGTCCCACGGTGTCCAACGGTGTCCAACGATGTCCCACGTTGTCCCACGTTGTCCCACGTTGTCCCACGTTGTCCCACGATGTCCCACGTTGTCCCACGTTGTCCCACGTTGTCCCACGTTGTCCCACGTTGTCCCACGTTGTCCCACGTTGTCCCACGTTGTCCCACGTTGTCCCACGTTGTCCCACGGTGTCCAACGATGTCCAACGGTGTCCAGCGATGTCCAACGGTGTCCCACGTTGTCCCACGTTTTCCCACGTTGTCCCACGTTGTCCCACGTTGTCCCACGTTGTCCCACGTTGTCCAACGATGTCCAACGGTGTCCCACGTTGTCCCACGTTGTTCCATGGTTTCCCACGTTGTCCCACGTTGTCCCACGTTGTCCCACGTTGTGCCACGTTGTCCCACGGTGTCCCACGGTGTCCAACGATGTCCAACGGTGTCCCACGTTGTCCCACGTTGTCCCACGTTGTCCCACTTTGTCCCACGTTGTCCCACGATGTCCCACGTTGTCCCACGTTGTCCCACGTTGTCCCACGTTGTCCCACGTTGTCCCACGTTGTCCCACGTTGTCCCACGTTGTCCCACGTTGTCCAACGATGTCCAACGATGTCCAACGATGTCCAACGGTGTCCCACGATGTCCAACGATGTCCAACGATGTCCAACGGTGTCCAACGGTGTCCCACGTTGTCCCACGTTGTCCCACGTTGTCCCACGGTGTCCAACGATGTCCAACGGTGTCCCACGTTGTCCAACGGTGTCCCACGTTGTCCCACGTTGTCCCACGTTGTCCCAAGTTGTCCCACGTTGTCCCACGTTGTCCCACGTTGTCCCACGTTGTCCCACGTTGTCCCACGTTGTCCCACGGTGTCCAACGATGTCCAACGGTGTCCAACGGTGTCCCACGGTGTCCAACGGTGTCCCACGTTGTACCACGTTGTCCCGCGTTGTCCCACGTTGTCCCACGTTGTCCCACGTTGTCCCACGTTGTCCCACGTTGTCCCACGGTGTCCAACGGTGTCCCACGTTGTCCCACGTTGTCCCACGTTGTCCCACGTTGTCCCACGTTGTCCCACGTTGTCCCACGTTGTCCCACGATGTCCCACGTTGTCCCACTTTGTCCCACGTTGTCCCACGTTGTCCCACGTTGTCCCACGTTGTCCCACGTTGTCCCACGTTATCCCACGTTGTCCCACGTTGTCCCACGTTGTCCCACGTTGTCCCACGGTGTCCAACGATGTCCAACGGTGTCCAGCGATGTCCAACGGTGTCCCACGTTGTCCCACGTTTTCCCACGTTGTCCCACGTTGTCCCACGGTGTCCAACGATGTCCAACGATGTCCAACGGTGTCCCACGTTGTCCCACGTTGTTCCATGGTTTCCCACGTTGTCCCACGTTGTCCCACGTTGTCCCACGGTGTCCAACGATGTCCAACGGTGTCCAACGGTGTCCAACGGTGTCCAACGGTGTCCAACGGTGTCCCACGTTGTCCCACGTTGTCCCACGTTGTCCCACGTTGTCCCACGTTGTCCCACGATGTCCCACGTTGTACCACGTTGTCCCACGTTGTCCCACGTTGTCCCACGGTGTCCAACGATGTCCAACGATGTCCAACGGTGTCCCACGTTGTCCCACGTTGTTCCATGGTTTCCCACGTTGTCCCACGTTGTCCCACGTTGTCCCACGGTGTCCAACGATGTCCAACGGTGTCCAACGGTGTCCAACGGTGTCCAACGGTGTCCCACGTTGTCCCACGTTGTCCCACGTTGTCCCACGTTGTCCCACGTTGTCCCACGATGTCCCACGTTGTCCCACGTTGTCCCACGTTGTCCCACGTTGTCCCACGTGGTCCCACGTTGTCCCACGTTGTCCCACGGTGTCCCGCGGTGTCCAACGATGTCCCACGTTGTCCCACGTTGTCCCACGATGTCCCACGTTGTCCCACGTTGTCCCACGTTGTCCCACGTTGTCCCACGTTGTCCCACGTTGTCCCACGGTGTCCAACGATGTCCAACGGTGTCCCACGTTGTCCAACGGTGTCCCACGTTGTCCCACGTTGTCCCACGTTGTCCCACGTTGTCCCACGTTGTCCCACGATGTCCCACGTTGTCCCACGTTGTCCCACGTTGTCCCAAGTTGTCCCACGTTGTCCCACGTTGTCCCACGGTGTCCAACGGTGTCCAACGGTGTCCAACGGTGTCCAACGGTGTCCCACGATGTCCACCGATGTCCAACGGTGTCCAACGGTGTCCAACTGTGTCCCACGGTGTCCAACGATGTCCAACGGTGTCCAACGATGTCCAACGGTGTCCAACGATGTCCAACGATGTCCAACGGTGTCCCACGATGTCCAACGATGTCCAACGATGTCCAACGGTGTCCAACGGTGTCCCACGGTGTCCAACGGTGTCCCACGTTGTCCCACGTTGTCCCACGTTGTCCCACGTTGTCCCACGTTGTCCAACAGGTGTCCCACGGGGTCCAACGGTGTCCCACGTTGTCCCACGTTGTCCCACGTTGTCCCACGTTGTCCCACGTTGTCCCACGTTGTCCCACGTTGTCCCACGTTGTCCAACGGTGTCCCACGGTGTCCAACGGTGTCCCACCTTGTCCCACGTTGTCCCACGTTGTCCCACGGTGTCCAACGATGTCCAACGGTGTCCCACGTTGTCCCACGTTGTCCCACGTTGTCCCACGTTGTCCCAATTTGTTCCATGGTTTCCCACGTTGTCCCACGTTGTCCCACGTTGTCCCACGGTGTCCAACGATGTCCAACGGTGTCCAACGGTGTCCCACGGTGTCCAACGGTGTCCCACGTTGTCCCACGTTGTCCCACGTTGTCCCACGTTGTCCCACGTTGTCCAACGAAGTCCCACGGTGTCCAACGGTGTCCCACGTTGTCCCACGTTGTCCCACGTTGTCCCACGTTGTCCCACGTTGTCCCACGTTGTCCCACGGTGTCCCACGTTGTCCCACGTTGTCCCACGTTGTCCCACGGTGTCCAACGGTGTCCAACGATGTCCAACGGTGTCCCACGTTGTCCCACGTTGTCCCACGTTGTCCCACGGTGTCCAACGATGTCCAACGTTGTCCCACGTTGTCCCACGTTGTCCCACGTTGTCCCACGTTGTCCCACGATGTCCCACGTTGTCCCACGTTGTCCCACGTTGTCCCACGTTGTCCCACGTTGTCCCACGTTGTCCCACGTTGTCCCACGTTGTCCCACGTTGTCCCACGATGTCCAACGGTGTCCAACGGTGTCCAACGATGTCCAACGGTGTCCAACGGTGTCCCACGGTGTCCAACGGTGTCCAACGGTGTCCCACGGTGTCCAACGGTGTCCCACGTTGTCCCACGTTGTCCCACGTTGTCCCACGTTGTCCCACGATGTCCCACGTTGTCCAGCGATGTCCAACGGTGTCCCACGTTGTCCCACGTTGTCCTACGTTGTCCCACATTGTCCCACGTTGTCCCACGTTGTCCCACGTTGTCCCACGTTGTCCCACGTTGTCCCACGGTGTCCAACGGTGTCCAACGGTGTCCAACGGTGTCCAACGATGTCCAACGATGTCCAACGGTGTCCAACGGTGTTACGTCGCCTAAACATCTGCATGCCAGCCCTCGCGACCGGACAGCCAGCGGCCTGCGTAACGTCACTCCGACCCTCAATAAACCTAAGGACCCAATATATTCTTTCGCTGTCACTGTATTGTATTAACAGGCGTCTTCAGTCAACCCCTTTGTCCTGAAGAATTTCTTAAGCCAAAAAATATTTTCGAAGCACATCTGGTTTTTAGAGTGGTCCTTGGGTTTATTAGGCGCGCTGAAAAAATACGGAGAAAGCGAACACGCACCCATCGGGAAGAATCGAATGTCTGGCTAATAAATCAATCAGGTTTTTCCACCACAAGGTCTCCTATCAACCACGATGGTAGGAGACCTTCTACCCATCCCTTCAAGCATCAGCGTAGGGCATAACCAATCGACATCGCGGATCGTTACCCTCACTTTTCTTAACGAAAAGTGTGAACAACGAATCCGCGTTCGTCATGCAAAAGGGCACACCCACACTTACCCTCTTCCATCTCAACGCAAGAGCGACCAATCATTCAAACTTCTAACGCCAAACGTCTAACTCAGAACAGAACGCCAAGTCGATCCGCGACATTGCCAAACATTCGCTTATCCTGTTAAGTATCATATCGTGCTACGTCCACCAAGAGACTAACTTCAAGTGTAAGAGCCTTGCTCGATACTGTATACAGTTACATTATCTGCGTGCGATAAAGTTGTTAATTGTTTATATCTTTTCAATCGTGTAGACTAGTTGTTGGAAATATACATTATTATAATTATGTGACTCTCAGTGTTATACCGCATCAACCACCCCGATTATCCTAACCGAAATACGGGGATCGAACTATTCGTGGTGTCGATTATTCTAATCGTAACGGGAATTTACGACTCTCGTTGACGCGTATTCTAACGACCGCGTCTCCCCGCGATAGTACGAATTTACAAACGGTGTCCCACGTTGTCCCACGGTGTCCAACGATGTCCAACGGTGTCCCACGTTGTCCCACGTTGTCCCACGTTGTCCCACGTTGTCCCACGTTGTCCCACGTTGTTCCATGGTTTCCCACGTTGTCCCACGTTGTCCCACGTTGTCCCACGGTGTCCAACGATGTCCAACGGTGTCCAACGGTGTCCCACGGTGTCCAACGGTGTCCCACGTTGTCCCACGTTGTCCCACGTTGTCCCACGTTGTCCCACGTTGTCCAACGGTGTCCCACGGTGTCCAACGGTGTCCCACGTTGTCCCACGTTGTCCCACGTTGTCCCACGTTGTCCCACGTTGTCCCACGTTGTCCCACGTTGTCCCACGGTGTCCAACGGTGTCCAACGATGTCCAGCGGTGTCCAACGGTGTCCCACGATGTCCACCGATGTCCAACGGTGTCCAACGGTATCCAACGGTGTCCAACGGTGTCCAACGGTGTCCAACGGTGTCCAACGATGTCCAACGATGTCCAACGATGTCCAACGGTGTCCCACGTTGTCCCACGTTGTCCGACGTTGTCCCACGGTGTCCAACGGTGTCCCACGTTGTCCCACGTTGTCCCACGTTGTCCCACGGTGTCCAACGATGTCCAACGGTGTCCAACGGTGTCCCACGGTGTCCAACGGTGTCCCACGTTGTCCCACGTTGTCCCACGTTGTCCCACGTTGTCCCACGTTGTCCCACGTTGTCCAACGATGTCCAACGGTGTCCCACGTTGTCCCACGTTGTCCCACGTTGTCCCACGTTGTCCCACGTTGTCCCACGTTGTTCCATGGTTTCCCACGTTGTCCCACGTTGTCCCACGTTGTCCCACGGTGTCCAACGATGTCCAACGGTGTCCAACGGTGTCCCACGGTGTCCAACGGTGTCCCACGTTGTCCCACGTTGTCCAACGGTGTCCCACGTTGTCCCACGTTGTCCAACGGTGTCCCACGTTGTCCCACGTTGTCCCACGGTGTCCAACGATGTCCAACGGTGTCCAACGGTGTCCAACGGTGTCCAACGGTGTCCCACGTTGTCCCACGTTGTCCCACGGTGTCCAACGGTGTCCAACGATGTCCAACGGTGTCCAACGGTGTCCCACGTTGTCCCACGTTGTCCCACGTTGTCCCACGGTGTCCAACGATGTCCAACGGTGTCCCACGTTGTCCCACGTTGTCCCACGTTGTCCCACGTTGTCCCACGTTGTCCCACGTTGTCCAACGGTGTCCCACGGTGTCCAACGGTGTCCCACGATGTCCCACGTTGTCCCACGTTGTCCCACGTTGTCCCACGTTGTCCCACGTTGTCCCACGTTGTCCCACGTTGTCCCACGTTGTCCAACGGTGTCCCACGGTGTCCAACGGTGTCCCACGTTGTCCCACGTTGTCCCACGGTGTCCAACGATGTCCAACGGTGTCCCACGTTGTCCCACGTTGTCCCACGTTGTCCCACGTTGTCCCACGTTGTTCCATGGTTTCCCACGTTGTCCCACGTTGTCCCACGTTGTCCCACGGTGTCCAACGATGTCCAACGGTGTCAAACGGTGTCCCACGGTGTCCAACGGTGTCCCACGTTGTCCCACGTTGTCCCACGTTGTCCCACGTTGTCCCACGTTGTCCAACGGTGTCCCACGGTGTCCAACGGTGTCCCACGATGTCCCACGTTGTCCCACGTTGTCCCACGTTGTCCCACGTTGTCCCACGTTGTCCCACGTTGTCCCACGTTGTCCCACGTTGTCCAACGGTGTCCCACGGTGTCCAACGGTGTCCCACGTTGTCCCACGTTGTCCCACGTTGTCCCACGGTGTCCAACGATGTCCAACGGTGTCCCACGTTGTCCCACGTTGTCCCACGTTGTCCCACGTTGTCCCACGTTGTCCAACGAAGTCCCACGGTGTCCAACGGTGTCCCACGTTGTCCCACGTTGTCCCACGTTGTCCAACGAAGTCCCACGGTGTCCAACGGTGTCCCACGTTGTCCCACGTTGTCCCACGTTGTCCCACGTTGTCCCACGTTGTCCCACGTTGTCCCACGTTGTCCCACGTTGTCCCACGGTGTCCAACGGTGTCCAACGATGTCCAACGGTGTCCAACGGTGTCCCACGATGTCCACCGATGTCCAACGGTGTCCAACAGTGTCCAACGAAGTCCCACGGTGTCCAACGGTGTCCCACGTTGTCCCACGTTGTCCCACGTTGTCCCACGTTGTCCCACGTTGTCCCACGTTGTCCCACGTTGTCCAACGAAGTCCCACGGTGTCCAACGGTGTCCCACGTTGTCCCACGTTGTCCCACGTTGTCCCACGTTGTCCCACGGTGTCCCACGGTGTCCCACGTTGTCCCACGTTGTCCCACGTTGTCCCACGTTGTCCCACGTTGTCCCACGTTGTCCCACGATGTCCAACGGTGTCCAACGGTGTCCAACGATGTCCAACGGTGTCCAACGGTGTCCCACGGTGTCCAACGGTGTCCAACGGTGTCCCACGGTGTCCCACGTTGTCCCACGTTGTCCTACGTTGCCCCACGTTGTCCCACGTTGTCCCACGTTGTCCCACGTTGTCCCACGTTGTCCCACGTTGTCCCACGTTGTCCCACGGTGTCCAACGGTGTCCAACGCTGTCCCACGGTGTCCAACGGTGTCCCACGTTGTCCCACGTTGTCCCACGTTGTCCCACGTTGTCCCACGTTGTCCCACGTTGTCCCACGTTGTCCAACGATGTCCAACGGTGTCGCACATTGTCCCACGTTGTCCCACGTTGTCCCACGTTGTCCCACGTTGTCCCACGTTGTCCCACGTTGTCCCACGTTGTCCCACGTTGTCCCACGTTGTCCCACGTTGTCCCACGTTGTCCCACGTTGTCCCACGGTGTCCAACGGTGTCCAACTATGTCCAACGGTGTCCCACGATGTCCAACGATGTCCAACGATGTCCAACGGTGTCCAACGGTGTCCCACGTTGTCCCACGTTGTCTCACGTTGTCCCACGGTGTCCAACGATGCCCAACGGTATCCCACGTTGTCCCACGTTGTCCCACGTTGTCCCACGTTGTCCCACGTTGTCCCACGTTGTCCCACGTTGTCCCACGTTGTCCCACGTTGTCCCACGTTGTCCCACGTTGTCCCACGTTGTCCCACGTTGTCCCACGTTGTCCCACGTTGTCCCACGGTGTCCAACGGTGTCCCACGTTGTCCCACGTTGTCCCACGTTGTCCCACGTTGTCCCACGTTGTCCCACGTTGTTCCATGGTTTCCCACGTTGTCCCACGTTGTCCCACGTTGTCCCACGGTGTCCAACGATGTCCAACGGTGTCCAACGGTGTCCCACGGTGTCCAACGGTGTCCCACGTTGTCCCACGTTGTCCCACGTTGTCCCACGTTGTCCCACGTTGTCCAACGATGTCCCACGGTGTCCAACGGTGTCCCACGTTGTCCCACGTTGTCCCACGTTGTCCCACGGTGTCCAACGGTGTCCAACGATGTCCAACGGTGTCCCACGTTGTCCCACGTTGTCCCACGTTGTCCCACGGTGTCCAACGATGTCCAACGTTGTCCCACGTTGTCCCACGTTGTCCCACGTTGTCCTACGATGTCCCACGTTGTCCCACGTTGTCCCACGTTGTCCCACGTTGTCCCACGTTGTCCCACGTTGTCCCACGTTGTCCCACGTTGTCCCACGTTGTCCCACGATGTCCAACGGTGTCCAACGGTGTCCAACGATGTCCAACGGTGTCCAACGGTGTCCCACGGTGTCCAACGGTGTCCAACGGTGTCCCACGGTGTCCAACGGTGTCCCACGTTGTCCCACGTTGTCCCACGTTGTCCCACGTTGTCCGACGATGTCCCACGTTGTCCAACGATGTCCAACGGTGTCCCACGTTGTCCCACGTTGTCCTACGTTGTCCCACATTGTCCCACGTTGTCCCACGTTGTCCCACGTTGTCCCACGTTGTCCCACGTTGTCCCACGGTGTCCAACGGTGTCCAACGGTGTCCAACGGTGTCCAACGATGTCCAACGATGTCCAACGGTGTCGAACGGTGTTACGTCGCCTAAACATCTGCATGCCAGCCCTCGCGACCGGACAGCCAGCGGCCTGCGTAACGTCACTCCGACCCTCAATAAACCTAAGGACCCAATATATTCTTTCGCTGTCACTGTATTGTATTAACAGGCGTCTTCAGTCAACCCCTTTGTCCTGAAGAATTTCTTAAGCCAAAAAATATTTTCGAAGCACATCTGGTTTTTAGAGTGGTCCTTGGGTTTATTAGGCGCGCTGAAAAAATACGGAGAAAGCGAACACGCACCCATCGGGAAGAATCGAATGTCTGGCTAATAAATCAATCAGGTTTTTCCACCACAAGGTCTCCTATCAACCACGATGGTAGGAGACCTTCTACCCATCCCTTCAAGCATCAGCGTAGGGCATAACCAATCGACATCGCGGATCGTTACCCTCACTTTTCTTAACGAAAAGTGTGAACAACGAATCCGCGTTCGTCATGCAAAAGGGCACACCCACACTTACCCTCTTCCATCTCAACGCAAGAGCGACCAATCATTCAAACTTCTAACGCCAAACGTCTAACTCAGAACAGAACGCCAAGTCGATCCGCGACATTGCCAAACATTCGCTTATCCTGTTAAGTATCATATCGTGCTACGTCCACCAAGAGACTAACTTCAAGTGTAAGAGCCTTGCTCGATACTGTATACAGTTACATTATCTGCGTGCGATAAAGTTGTTAATTGTTTATATCTTTTCAATCGTGTAGACTAGTTGTTGGAAATATACATTATTATAATTATGTGACTCTCAGTGTTATACCGCATCAACCACCCCGATTATCCTAACCGAAATACGGGGATCGAACTATTCGTGGTGTCGATTATTCTAATCGTAACGGGAATTTACGACTCTCGTTGACGCGTATTCTAACGACCGCGTCTCCCCGCGATAGTACGAATTTACAAACGGTGTCCCACGTTGTCCCACGTTGTCCCACGGTGTCCAACGATGTCCAACGGTGTCCCACGTTGTCCCACGTTGTCCCACGTTGTCCCACGTTGTCCCACGTTGTCCCACGTTGTTCCATGGTTTCCCACGTTGTCCCACGTTGTCCCACGTTGTCCCACGGTGTCCAACGATGTCCAACGGTGTCCAACGGTGTCCCACGGTGTCCAACGGTGTCCCACGTTGTCCCACGTTGTCCCACGTTGTCCCACGTTGTCCCACGTTGTCCAACGGTGTCCCACGGTGTCCAACGGTGTCCCACGTTGTCCCACGTTGTCCCACGTTGTCCCACGTTGTCCCACGTTGTCCCACGTTGTCCCACGTTGTCCCACGGTGTCCAACGGTGTCCAACGATGTCCAGCGGTGTCCAACGGTGTCCCACGATGTCCACCGATGTCCAACGGTGTCCAACGGTATCCAACGGTGTCCAACGGTGTCCAACGGTGTCCAACGATGTCCAACGATGTCCAACGATGTCCAACGGTGTCCCACGTTGTCCCACGTTGTCCCACGTTGTCCCACGGTGTCCAACGGTGTCCAACGATGTCCAACGGTGTCCAACGGTGTCCCACGTTGTCCCACGTTGTCCCACGTTGTCCCACGTTGTCCCACGTTGTCCCACGTTGTCCAACGAAGTCCCACGGTGTCCAACGGTGTCCCACGTTGTCCCACGTTGTCCCACGTTGTCCCACGTTGTCCCACGGTGTCCAACGGTGTCCCACGTTGTCCCACGTTGTCCCACGTTGTCCCACGTTGTCCCACGTTGTCCCACGTTGTCCCACGATGTCCAACGGTGTCCAACGGTGTCCAACGATGTCCAACGGTGTCCAACGGTGTCCCACGGTGTCCAACGGTGTCCAACGGTGTCCCACGGTGTCCCACGTTGTCCCACGTTGTCCTACGTTGCCCCACGTTGTCCCACGTTGTCCCACGTTGTCCCACGTTGTCCCACGTTGTCCCACGTTGTCCCACGTTGTCCCACGGTGTCCAACGGTGTCCAACGCTGTCCCACGGTGTCCAACGGTGTCCCACGTTGTCCCACGTTGTCCCACGTTGTCCCACGTTGTCCCACGTTGTCCCACGTTGTCCCACGTTGTCCAACGATGTCCAACGGTGTCGCACATTGTCCCACGTTGTCCCACGTTGTCCCACGTTGTCCCACGTTGTCCCACGTTGTCCCACGTTGTCCCACGTTGTCCCACGTTGTCCCACGTTGTCCCACGTTGTCCCACGTTGTCCCACGTTGTCCCACGGTGTCCAACGGTGTCCAACTATGTCCAACGGTGTCCCACGATGTCCAACGATGTCCAACGATGTCCAACGGTGTCCAACGGTGTCCCACGTTGTCCCACGTTGTCTCACGTTGTCCCACGGTGTCCAACGATGCCCAACGGTATCCCACGTTGTCCCACGTTGTCCCACGTTGTCCAACGTTGTCCCACGTTGTCCCACGGTGTCCCACGTTGTCCCACGTTGTCCCACGTTGTCCCACGTTGTCCCACGTTGTCCCACGTTGTCCCACGTTGTCCCACGTTGTCCCACGTTGTCCCACGGTGTCCAACGGTGTCCCACGTTGTCCCACGTTGTCCCACGTTGTCCCACGTTGTCCCACGTTGTCCCACGTTGTTCCATGGTTTCCCACGTTGTCCCACGTTGTCCCACGTTGTCCCACGGTGTCCAACGATGTCCAACGGTGTCCAACGGTGTCCCACGGTGTCCAACGGTGTCCCACGTTGTCCCACGTTGTCCCACGTTGTCCCACGTTGTCCCACGTTGTCCAACGATGTCCCACGGTGTCCAACGGTGTCCCACGTTGTCCCACGTTGTCCCACGTTGTCCCACGGTGTCCAACGGTGTCCAACGATGTCCAACGGTGTCCCACGTTGTCCCACGTTGTCCCACGTTGTCCCACGGTGTCCAACGATGTCCAACGTTGTCCCACGTTGTCCCACGTTGTCCCACGTTGTCCTACGATGTCCCACGTTGTCCCACGTTGTCCCACGTTGTCCCACGTTGTCCCACGTTGTCCCACGTTGTCCCACGTTGTCCCACGTTGTCCCACGTTGTCCCACGATGTCCAACGGTGTCCAACGGTGTCCAACGATGTCCAACGGTGTCCAACGGTGTCCCACGGTGTCCAACGGTGTCCAACGGTGTCCCACGGTGTCCAACGGTGTCCCACGTTGTCCCACGTTGTCCCACGTTGTCCCACGTTGTCCGACGATGTCCCACGTTGTCCAACGATGTCCAACGGTGTCCCACGTTGTCCCACGTTGTCCTACGTTGTCCCACATTGTCCCACGTTGTCCCACGTTGTCCCACGTTGTCCCACGTTGTCCCACGTTGTCCCACGGTGTCCAACGGTGTCCAACGGTGTCCAACGGTGTCCAACGATGTCCAACGATGTCCAACGGTGTCGAACGGTGTTACGTCGCCTAAACATCTGCATGCCAGCCCTCGCGACCGGACAGCCAGCGGCCTGCGTAACGTCACTCCGACCCTCAATAAACCTAAGGACCCAATATATTCTTTCGCTGTCACTGTATTGTATTAACAGGCGTCTTCAGTCAACCCCTTTGTCCTGAAGAATTTCTTAAGCCAAAAAATATTTTCGAAGCACATCTGGTTTTTAGAGTGGTCCTTGGGTTTATTAGGCGCGCTGAAAAAATACGGAGAAAGCGAACACGCACCCATCGGGAAGAATCGAATGTCTGGCTAATAAATCAATCAGGTTTTTCCACCACAAGGTCTCCTATCAACCACGATGGTAGGAGACCTTCTACCCATCCCTTCAAGCATCAGCGTAGGGCATAACCAATCGACATCGCGGATCGTTACCCTCACTTTTCTTAACGAAAAGTGTGAACAACGAATCCGCGTTCGTCATGCAAAAGGGCACACCCACACTTACCCTCTTCCATCTCAACGCAAGAGCGACCAATCATTCAAACTTCTAACGCCAAACGTCTAACTCAGAACAGAACGCCAAGTCGATCCGCGACATTGCCAAACATTCGCTTATCCTGTTAAGTATCATATCGTGCTACGTCCACCAAGAGACTAACTTCAAGTGTAAGAGCCTTGCTCGATACTGTATACAGTTACATTATCTGCGTGCGATAAAGTTGTTAATTGTTTATATCTTTTCAATCGTGTAGACTAGTTGTTGGAAATATACATTATTATAATTATGTGACTCTCAGTGTTATACCGCATCAACCACCCCGATTATCCTAACCGAAATACGGGGATCGAACTATTCGTGGTGTCGATTATTCTAATCGTAACGGGAATTTACGACTCTCGTTGACGCGTATTCTAACGACCGCGTCTCCCCGCGATAGTACGAATTTACAAACGGTGTCCCACGTTGTCCCACGGTGTCCAACGATGTCCAACGGTGTCCCACGTTGTCCCACGTTGTCCCACGTTGTCCCACGTTGTCCCACGTTGTCCCACGTTGTTCCATGGTTTCCCACGTTGTCCCACGTTGTCCCACGTTGTCCCACGGTGTCCAACGATGTCCAACGGTGTCCAACGGTGTCCCACGGTGTCCAACGGTGTCCCACGTTGTCCCACGTTGTCCCACGTTGTCCCACGTTGTCCCACGTTGTCCAACGGTGTCCCACGGTGTCCAACGGTGTCCCACGTTGTCCCACGTTGTCCCACGTTGTCCCACGTTGTCCCACGTTGTCCCACGTTGTCCCACGTTGTCCCACGGTGTCCAACGGTGTCCAACGATGTCCAGCGGTGTCCAACGGTGTCCCACGATGTCCACCGATGTCCAACGGTGTCCAACGGTATCCAACGGTGTCCAACGGTGTCCAACGGTGTCCAACGGTGTCCAACGATGTCCAACGATGTCCAACGATGTCCAACGGTGTCCCACGTTGTCCCACGTTGTCCGACGTTGTCCCACGGTGTCCAACGGTGTCCCACGTTGTCCCACGTTGTCCCACGTTGTCCCACGGTGTCCAACGATGTCCAACGGTGTCCAACGGTGTCCCACGGTGTCCAACGGTGTCCCACGTTGTCCCACGTTGTCCCACGTTGTCCCACGTTGTCCCACGTTGTCCCACGTTGTCCAACGATGTCCAACGGTGTCCCACGTTGTCCCACGTTGTCCCACGTTGTCCCACGTTGTCCCACGTTGTCCCACGTTGTTCCATGGTTTCCCACGTTGTCCCACGTTGTCCCACGTTGTCCCACGGTGTCCAACGATGTCCAACGGTGTCCAACGGTGTCCCACGGTGTCCAACGGTGTCCCACGTTGTCCCACGTTGTCCAACGGTGTCCCACGTTGTCCCACGTTGTCCAACGGTGTCCCACGTTGTCCCACGTTGTCCCACGGTGTCCAACGATGTCCAACGGTGTCCAACGGTGTCCAACGGTGTCCAACGGTGTCCCACGTTGTCCCACGTTGTCCCACGGTGTCCAACGGTGTCCAACGATGTCCAACGGTGTCCAACGGTGTCCCACGTTGTCCCACGTTGTCCCACGTTGTCCCACGGTGTCCAACGATGTCCAACGGTGTCCCACGTTGTCCCACGTTGTCCCACGTTGTCCCACGTTGTCCCACGTTGTCCCACGTTGTCCAACGGTGTCCCACGGTGTCCAACGGTGTCCCACGATGTCCCACGTTGTCCCACGTTGTCCCACGTTGTCCCACGTTGTCCCACGTTGTCCCACGTTGTCCCACGTTGTCCCACGTTGTCCAACGGTGTCCCACGGTGTCCAACGGTGTCCCACGTTGTCCCACGTTGTCCCACGGTGTCCAACGATGTCCAACGGTGTCCCACGTTGTCCCACGTTGTCCCACGTTGTCCCACGTTGTCCCACGTTGTTCCATGGTTTCCCACGTTGTCCCACGTTGTCCCACGTTGTCCCACGGTGTCCAACGATGTCCAACGGTGTCAAACGGTGTCCCACGGTGTCCAACGGTGTCCCACGTTGTCCCACGTTGTCCCACGTTGTCCCACGTTGTCCCACGTTGTCCAACGGTGTCCCACGGTGTCCAACGGTGTCCCACGATGTCCCACGTTGTCCCACGTTGTCCCACGTTGTCCCACGTTGTCCCACGTTGTCCCACGTTGTCCCACGTTGTCCCACGTTGTCCAACGGTGTCCCACGGTGTCCAACGGTGTCCCACGTTGTCCCACGTTGTCCCACGTTGTCCCACGGTGTCCAACGATGTCCAACGGTGTCCCACGTTGTCCCACGTTGTCCCACGTTGTCCCACGTTGTCCCACGTTGTCCAACGAAGTCCCACGGTGTCCAACGGTGTCCCACGTTGTCCCACGTTGTCCCACGTTGTCCAACGAAGTCCCACGGTGTCCAACGGTGTCCCACGTTGTCCCACGTTGTCCCACGTTGTCCCACGTTGTCCCACGTTGTCCCACGTTGTCCCACGTTGTCCCACGTTGTCCCACGGTGTCCAACGGTGTCCAACGATGTCCAACGGTGTCCAACGGTGTCCCACGATGTCCACCGATGTCCAACGGTGTCCAACAGTGTCCAACGAAGTCCCACGGTGTCCAACGGTGTCCCACGTTGTCCCACGTTGTCCCACGTTGTCCCACGTTGTCCCACGTTGTCCCACGTTGTCCCACGTTGTCCAACGAAGTCCCACGGTGTCCAACGGTGTCCCACGTTGTCCCACGTTGTCCCACGTTGTCCCACGTTGTCCCACGGTGTCCAACGGTGTCCCACGTTGTCCCACGTTGTCCCACGTTGTCCCACGTTGTCCCACGTTGTCCCACGTTGTCCCACGATGTCCAACGGTGTCCAACGGTGTCCAACGATGTCCAACGGTGTCCAACGGTGTCCCACGGTGTCCAACGGTGTCCAACGGTGTCCCACGGTGTCCCACGTTGTCCCACGTTGTCCTACGTTGCCCCACGTTGTCCCACGTTGTCCCACGTTGTCCCACGTTGTCCCACGTTGTCCCACGTTGTCCCACGTTGTCCCACGGTGTCCAACGGTGTCCAACGCTGTCCCACGGTGTCCAACGGTGTCCCACGTTGTCCCACGTTGTCCCACGTTGTCCCACGTTGTCCCACGTTGTCCCACGTTGTCCCACGTTGTCCAACGATGTCCAACGGTGTCGCACATTGTCCCACGTTGTCCCACGTTGTCCCACGTTGTCCCACGTTGTCCCACGTTGTCCCACGTTGTCCCACGTTGTCCCACGTTGTCCCACGTTGTCCCACGTTGTCCCACGTTGTCCCACGTTGTCCCACGGTGTCCAACGGTGTCCAACTATGTCCAACGGTGTCCCACGATGTCCAACGATGTCCAACGATGTCCAACGGTGTCCAACGGTGTCCCACGTTGTCCCACGTTGTCTCACGTTGTCCCACGGTGTCCAACGATGCCCAACGGTATCCCACGTTGTCCCACGTTGTCCCACGTTGTCCCACGTTGTCCCACGTTGTCCCACGTTGTCCCACGTTGTCCCACGTTGTCCCACGTTGTCCCACGTTGTCCCACGTTGTCCCACGTTGTCCCACGTTGTCCCACGTTGTCCCACGTTGTCCCACGGTGTCCAACGGTGTCCCACGTTGTCCCACGTTGTCCCACGTTGTCCCACGTTGTCCCACGTTGTCCCACGTTGTTCCATGGTTTCCCACGTTGTCCCACGTTGTCCCACGTTGTCCCACGGTGTCCAACGATGTCCAACGATGTCCAACGGTGTCCCACGGTGTCCAACGGTGTCCCACGTTGTCCCACGTTGTCCCACGTTGTCCCACGTTGTCCCACGTTGTCCAACGATGTCCCACGGTGTCCAACGGTGTCCCACGTTGTCCCACGTTGTCCCACGTTGTCCCACGGTGTCCAACGGTGTCCAACGATGTCCAACGGTGTCCCACGTTGTCCCACGTTGTCCCACGTTGTCCCACGGTGTCCAACGATGTCCAACGTTGTCCCACGTTGTCCCACGTTGTCCCACGTTGTCCTACGATGTCCCACGTTGTCCCACGTTGTCCCACGTTGTCCCACGTTGTCCCACGTTGTCCCACGTTGTCCCACGTTGTCCCACGTTGTCCCACGTTGTCCCACGATGTCCAACGGTGTCCAACGGTGTCCAACGATGTCCAACGGTGTCCAACGGTGTCCCACGGTGTCCAACGGTGTCCAACGGTGTCCCACGGTGTCCAACGGTGTCCCACGTTGTCCCACGTTGTCCCACGTTGTCCCACGTTGTCCGACGATGTCCCACGTTGTCCAACGATGTCCAACGGTGTCCCACGTTGTCCCACGTTGTCCTACGTTGTCCCACATTGTCCCACGTTGTCCCACGTTGTCCCACGTTGTCCCACGTTGTCCCACGTTGTCCCACGGTGTCCAACGGTGTCCAACGGTGTCCAACGGTGTCCAACGATGTCCAACGATGTCCAACGGTGTCGAACGGTGTTACGTCGCCTAAACATCTGCATGCCAGCCCTCGCGACCGGACAGCCAGCGGCCTGCGTAACGTCACTCCGACCCTCAATAAACCTAAGGACCCAATATATTCTTTCGCTGTCACTGTATTGTATTAACAGGCG
The DNA here is from genome assembly GCF_910591885.1 of Bombus terrestris. Classification (NCBI taxonomy): domain Eukaryota; kingdom Metazoa; phylum Arthropoda; class Insecta; order Hymenoptera; family Apidae; genus Bombus; species Bombus terrestris. The sequence goes on along the minus strand of NW_025963640.1, from coordinate 77,136 downwards.
TCTTCAGTCAACCCCTTTGTCCTGAAGAATTTCTTAAGCCAAAAAATATTTTCGAAGCACATCTGGTTTTTAGAGTGGTCCTTGGGTTTATTAGGCGCGCTGAAAAAATACGGAGAAAGCGAACACGCACCCATCGGGAAGAATCGAATGTCTGGCTAATAAATCAATCAGGTTTTTCCACCACAAGGTCTCCTATCAACCACGATGGTAGGAGACCTTCTACCCATCCCTTCAAGCATCAGCGTAGGGCATAACCAATCGACATCGCGGATCGTTACCCTCACTTTTCTTAACGAAAAGTGTGAACAACGAATCCGCGTTCGTCATGCAAAAGGGCACACCCACACTTACCCTCTTCCATCTCAACGCAAGAGCGACCAATCATTCAAACTTCTAACGCCAAACGTCTAACTCAGAACAGAACGCCAAGTCGATCCGCGACATTGCCAAACATTCGCTTATCCTGTTAAGTATCATATCGTGCTACGTCCACCAAGAGACTAACTTCAAGTGTAAGAGCCTTGCTCGATACTGTATACAGTTACATTATCTGCGTGCGATAAAGTTGTTAATTGTTTATATCTTTTCAATCGTGTAGACTAGTTGTTGGAAATATACATTATTATAATTATGTGACTCTCAGTGTTATACCGCATCAACCACCCCGATTATCCTAACCGAAATACGGGGATCGAACTATTCGTGGTGTCGATTATTCTAATCGTAACGGGAATTTACGACTCTCGTTGACGCGTATTCTAACGACCGCGTCTCCCCGCGATAGTACGAATTTACAAACGGTGTCCCACGTTGTCCCACGTTGTCCCACGGTGTCCAACGATGTCCAACGGTGTCCCACGTTGTCCCACGTTGTCCCACGTTGTCCCACGTTGTCCCACGTTGTCCCACGTTGTTCCATGGTTTCCCACGTTGTCCCACGTTGTCCCACGTTGTCCCACGGTGTCCAACGATGTCCAACGGTGTCCAACGGTGTCCCACGGTGTCCAACGGTGTCCCACGTTGTCCCACGTTGTCCCACGTTGTCCCACGTTGTCCCACGTTGTCCAACGGTGTCCCACGGTGTCCAACGGTGTCCCACGTTGTCCCACGTTGTCCCACGTTGTCCCACGTTGTCCCACGTTGTCCCACGTTGTCCCACGTTGTCCCACGGTGTCCAACGGTGTCCAACGATGTCCAGCGGTGTCCAACGGTGTCCCACGATGTCCACCGATGTCCAACGGTGTCCAACGGTATCCAACGGTGTCCAACGGTGTCCAACGGTGTCCAACGATGTCCAACGATGTCCAACGATGTCCAACGGTGTCCCACGTTGTCCCACGTTGTCCCACGTTGTCCCACGGTGTCCAACGGTGTCCAACGATGTCCAACGGTGTCCAACGGTGTCCCACGTTGTCCCACGTTGTCCCACGTTGTCCCACGTTGTCCCACGTTGTCCCACGTTGTCCAACGAAGTCCCACGGTGTCCAACGGTGTCCCACGTTGTCCCACGTTGTCCCACGTTGTCCCACGTTGTCCCACGGTGTCCAACGGTGTCCCACGTTGTCCCACGTTGTCCCACGTTGTCCCACGTTGTCCCACGTTGTCCCACGTTGTCCCACGATGTCCAACGGTGTCCAACGGTGTCCAACGATGTCCAACGGTGTCCAACGGTGTCCCACGGTGTCCAACGGTGTCCAACGGTGTCCCACGGTGTCCCACGTTGTCCCACGTTGTCCTACGTTGCCCCACGTTGTCCCACGTTGTCCCACGTTGTCCCACGTTGTCCCACGTTGTCCCACGTTGTCCCACGTTGTCCCACGGTGTCCAACGGTGTCCAACGCTGTCCCACGGTGTCCAACGGTGTCCCACGTTGTCCCACGTTGTCCCACGTTGTCCCACGTTGTCCCACGTTGTCCCACGTTGTCCCACGTTGTCCAACGATGTCCAACGGTGTCGCACATTGTCCCACGTTGTCCCACGTTGTCCCACGTTGTCCCACGTTGTCCCACGTTGTCCCACGTTGTCCCACGTTGTCCCACGTTGTCCCACGTTGTCCCACGTTGTCCCACGTTGTCCCACGTTGTCCCACGGTGTCCAACGGTGTCCAACTATGTCCAACGGTGTCCCACGATGTCCAACGATGTCCAACGATGTCCAACGGTGTCCAACGGTGTCCCACGTTGTCCCACGTTGTCTCACGTTGTCCCACGGTGTCCCACGTTGTCCCACGGTGTCCAACGATGTCCAACGGTGTCCCACGTTGTCCAACGGTGTCCCACGTTGTCCCACGTTGTCCCACGTTGTCCCACGTTGTCCCACGTTGTCCCACGATGTCCCACGTTGTCCCACGTTGTCCCACGTTGTCCCAAGTTGTCCCACGTTGTCCCACGTTGTCCCACGGTGTCCAACGGTGTCCAACGGTGTCCAACGGTGTCCAACGGTGTCCCACGATGTCCACCGATGTCCAACGGTGTCCAACGGTGTCCAACTGTGTCCCACGGTGTCCAACGATGTCCAACGGTGTCCAACGATGTCCAACGGTGTCCAACGATGTCCAACGATGTCCAACGGTGTCCCACGATGTCCAACGATGTCCAACGATGTCCAACGGTGTCCAACGGTGTCCCACGGTGTCCAACGGTGTCCCACGTTGTCCCACGTTGTCCCACGTTGTCCCACGTTGTCCCACGTTGTCCAACAGGTGTCCCACGGGGTCCAACGGTGTCCCACGTTGTCCCACGTTGTCCCACGTTGTCCCACGTTGTCCCACGTTGTCCCACGTTGTCCCACGTTGTCCCACGTTGTCCAACGGTGTCCCACGGTGTCCAACGGTGTCCCACCTTGTCCCACGTTGTCCCACGTTGTCCCACGGTGTCCAACGATGTCCAACGGTGTCCCACGTTGTCCCACGTTGTCCCACGTTGTCCCACGTTGTCCCAATTTGTTCCATGGTTTCCCACGTTGTCCCACGTTGTCCCACGTTGTCCCACGGTGTCCAACGATGTCCAACGGTGTCCAACGGTGTCCCACGGTGTCCAACGGTGTCCCACGTTGTCCCACGTTGTCCCACGTTGTCCCACGTTGTCCCACGTTGTCCAACGAAGTCCCACGGTGTCCAACGGTGTCCCACGTTGTCCCACGTTGTCCCACGTTGTCCCACGTTGTCCCACGTTGTCCCACGTTGTCCCACGTTGTCCCACGTTGTCCCACGTTGTCCCACGTTGTCCCACGGTGTCCAACGGTGTCCAACGATGTCCAACGGTGTCCCACGTTGTCCCACGTTGTCCCACGTTGTCCCACGGTGTCCAACGATGTCCAACGTTGTCCCACGTTGTCCCACGTTGTCCCACGTTGTCCCACGTTGTCCCACGATGTCCCACGTTGTCCCACGTTGTCCCACGTTGTCCCACGTTGTCCCACGTTGTCCCACGTTGTCCCACGTTGTCCCACGTTGTCCCACGTTGTCCCACGATGTCCAACGGTGTCCAACGGTGTCCAACGATGTCCAACGGTGTCCAACGGTGTCCCACGGTGTCCAACGGTGTCCAACGGTGTCCCACGGTGTCCAACGGTGTCCCACGTTGTCCCACGTTGTCCCACGTTGTCCCACGTTGTCCCACGATGTCCCACGTTGTCCAGCGATGTCCAACGGTGTCCCACGTTGTCCCACGTTGTCCTACGTTGTCCCACATTGTCCCACGTTGTCCCACGTTGTCCCACGTTGTCCCACGTTGTCCCACGTTGTCCCACGGTGTCCAACGGTGTCCAACGGTGTCCAACGGTGTCCAACGATGTCCAACGATGTCCAACGGTGTCCAACGGTGTTACGTCGCCTAAACATCTGCATGCCAGCCCTCGCGACCGGACAGCCAGCGGCCTGCGTAACGTCACTCCGACCCTCAATAAACCTAAGGACCCAATATATTCTTTCGCTGTCACTGTATTGTATTAACAGGCGTCTTCAGTCAACCCCTTTGTCCTGAAGAATTTCTTAAGCCAAAAAATATTTTCGAAGCACATCTGGTTTTTAGAGTGGTCCTTGGGTTTATTAGGCGCGCTGAAAAAATACGGAGAAAGCGAACACGCACCCATCGGGAAGAATCGAATGTCTGGCTAATAAATCAATCAGGTTTTTCCACCACAAGGTCTCCTATCAACCACGATGGTAGGAGACCTTCTACCCATCCCTTCAAGCATCAGCGTAGGGCATAACCAATCGACATCGCGGATCGTTACCCTCACTTTTCTTAACGAAAAGTGTGAACAACGAATCCGCGTTCGTCATGCAAAAGGGCACACCCACACTTACCCTCTTCCATCTCAACGCAAGAGCGACCAATCATTCAAACTTCTAACGCCAAACGTCTAACTCAGAACAGAACGCCAAGTCGATCCGCGACATTGCCAAACATTCGCTTATCCTGTTAAGTATCATATCGTGCTACGTCCACCAAGAGACTAACTTCAAGTGTAAGAGCCTTGCTCGATACTGTATACAGTTACATTATCTGCGTGCGATAAAGTTGTTAATTGTTTATATCTTTTCAATCGTGTAGACTAGTTGTTGGAAATATACATTATTATAATTATGTGACTCTCAGTGTTATACCGCATCAACCACCCCGATTATCCTAACCGAAATACGGGGATCGAACTATTCGTGGTGTCGATTATTCTAATCGTAACGGGAATTTACGACTCTCGTTGACGCGTATTCTAACGACCGCGTCTCCCCGCGATAGTACGAATTTACAAACGGTGTCCCACGTTGTCCCACGTTGTCCCACGGTGTCCAACGATGTCCAACGGTGTCCCACGTTGTCCCACGTTGTCCCACGTTGTCCCACGTTGTCCCACGTTGTCCCACGTTGTTCCATGGTTTCCCACGTTGTCCCACGTTGTCCCACGTTGTCCCACGGTGTCCAACGATGTCCAACGGTGTCCAACGGTGTCCCACGGTGTCCAACGGTGTCCCACGTTGTCCCACGTTGTCCCACGTTGTCCCACGTTGTCCCACGTTGTCCAACGGTGTCCCACGGTGTCCAACGGTGTCCCACGTTGTCCCACGTTGTCCCACGTTGTCCCACGTTGTCCCACGTTGTCCCACGTTGTCCCACGTTGTCCCACGGTGTCCAACGGTGTCCAACGATGTCCAGCGGTGTCCAACGGTGTCCCACGATGTCCACCGATGTCCAACGGTGTCCAACGGTATCCAACGGTGTCCAACGGTGTCCCACGGTGTCCAACGGTGTCCAACGATGTCCAACGGTGTCCAACGGTGTCCCACGGTGTCCAACGGTGTCCCACGTTGTCCCACGTTGTCCAACGGTGTCCCACGTTGTCCCACGTTGTCCAACGGTGTCCCACGTTGTCCCACGTTGTCCCACGGTGTCCAACGATGTCCAACGGTGTCCAACGGTGTCCAACGGTGTCCAACGGTGTCCCACGTTGTCCCACGTTGTCCCACGGTGTCCAACGGTGTCCAACGATGTCCAACGGTGTCCAACGGTGTCCCACGTTGTCCCACGTTGTCCCACGTTGTCCCACGGTGTCCAACGATGTCCAACGGTGTCCCACGTTGTCCCACGTTGTCCCACGTTGTCCCACGTTGTCCCACGTTGTCCCACGTTGTCCAACGGTGTCCCACGGTGTCCAACGGTGTCCCACGATGTCCCACGTTGTCCCACGTTGTCCCACGTTGTCCCACGTTGTCCCACGTTGTCCCACGGTGTCCCACGGTGTCCAACGGTGTCCCACGATGTCCCACGTTGTCCCACGTTGTCCCACGTTGTCCCACGTTGTCCCACGTTGTCCCACGTTGTCCCACGTTGTCCCACGTTGTCCCACGTTGTCCCACGTTGTCCCACGTTGTCCCACGTTGTCCCACGGTGTCCAACGGTGTCCCACGTTGTCCCACGTTGTCCCACGGTGTCCAACGATGTCCAACGGTGTCCCACGGTGTCCCACGTTGTCCCACGTTGTCCCACGTTGTCCCACGTTGTCCCACGTTGTCCCACGCTGTCCCACGTTGTCCCACGTTGTCCCACGTTGTCCCACGTTGTCCCACGTTGTTCCATGGTTTCCCACGTTGTCCCACGTTGTCCCACGGTGTCCAACGATGTCCAACGGTGTCCAACGATGTCCAACGGTGTCCCACGTTGTCCCACGTTGTCCCACGTTGTCCCACGTTGTCCCACGTTGTCCCACGTTGTCCCACGGTGTCCAACGGTGTCCAACGGTGTCCAACGGTGTCCAACGATGTCCAACGGTGTCCAACGGTGTCCCACGGTGTCCAACGGTGTCCAACGGTGTCCCACGGTGTCCAACGGTGTCCCACGTTGTCCCACGTTGTCCCACGTTGTCCCACGTTGTCCCACGATGTCCCACGTTGTCCAACGATGTCCAACGGTGTCCCACGTTGTCCCACGTTGTCCTACGTTGTCCCACGTTGTCCCACGTTGTCCCACGTTGTCCCACGTTGTCCCACGGTGTCCAACGGTGTCCAACGATGTCCAACGGTGTCCAACGGTGTCCCACGTTGTCCCACGTTGTCCCACGTTGTCCCACGGTGTCCAACGATGTCCAACGGTGTCCCACGTTGTCCCACGTTGTCCCACGTTGTCCCACGTTGTCCCACGTTGTTCCATGGTTTCCCACGTTGTCCCACGATGTCCACCGATGTCCAACGGTGTCCAACGGTGTCCAACGGTGTCCCACGGTGTCCAACGATGTCCAACGGTGTCCAACGATGTCCAACGGTGTCCAACGATGTCCAACGGTGTCCCACGTTGTCCCACGTTGTCCCACGTTGTCCCACGGTGTCCAACGATGTCCAACGGTGTCCAACGATGTCCAACGGTGTCCCACGTTGTCCCACGTTGTCCCACGTTGTCCCACGGTGTCCAACGATGTCCAACGGTGTCCAACGATGTCCAACGGTGTCCCACGATGTCCAACGATGTCCAACGATGTCCAACGGTGTCCAACGGTGTCCCATGTTGTCCCACGTTGTCCCACGTTGTCCCACGGTGTCCAACGATGTCCAACGGTGTCCCACGTTGTCCAACGGTGTCCCACGTTGTCCCACGTTGTCCCACGTTGTCCCACGTTGTCCCACGTTGTCCCACGATGTCCCACGTTGTCCCACGTTGTCCCACGTTGTCCCACGTTGTCCCACGTTGTCCCACGTTGTCCCACGTTGTCCCACGTTGTCCCACGTTGTCCCACGATGTCCCACGTTGTCCCACGTTGTCCCACGTTGTCCCACGTTGTCCCACGTTGTCCCACGTTGTCCCACGATGTCCCACGTTGTCCCACGTTGTCCCACGTTGTCCCACGTTGTCCCACGGTGTCCAACGGTGTCCAACGATGTCCAACGGTGTCCCACGTTGTCCCACGTTGTCCCACGTTGTCCCACGGTGTCCAACGATGTCCAACGTTGTCCCACGTTGTCCCACGTTGTCCCACGTTGTCCCACGATGTCCCACGTTGTCCCACGTTGTCCCACGTTGTCCCACGTTGTCCCACGTTGTCCCACGTTGTCCCACGTTGTCCCACGTTGTCCCACGTTGTCCCACGATGTCCAACGGTGTCCAACGGTGTCCAACGATGTCCAACGGTGTCCAACGGTGTCCCACGGTGTCCAACGGTGTCCAACGGTGTCCCACGGTGTCCAACGGTGTCCCACGTTGTCCCACGTTGTCCCACGTTGTCCCACGTTGTCCCACGGTGTCCAACGGTGTCCCACGTTGTCCCACGTTGTCCCACGGTGTCCAACGATGTCCAACGGTGTCCCACGGTGTCCCACGTTGTCCCACGTTGTCCCACGTTGTCCCACGTTGTCCCACGTTGTCCCACGTTGTCCCACGTTGTCCCACGTTGTCCCACGTTGTCCCACGTTGTCCCACGTTGTTCCATGGTTTCCCACGTTGTCCCACGTTGTCCCACGGTGTCCAACGATGTCCAACGGTGTCCAACGATGTCCAACGGTGTCCCACGTTGTCCCACGTTGTCCCACGTTGTCCCACGTTGTCCCACGTTGTCCCACGTTGTCCCACGGTGTCCAACGGTGTCCAACGGTGTCCAACGGTGTCCAACGATGTCCAACGGTGTCCAACGGTGTCCCACGGTGTCCAACGGTGTCCAACGGTGTCCCACGGTGTCCAACGGTGTCCCACGTTGTCCCACGTTGTCCCACGTTGTCCCACGTTGTCCCACGATGTCCCACGTTGTCCAACGATGTCCAACGGTGTCCCACGTTGTCCCACGTTGTCCTACGTTGTCCCACGTTGTCCCACGTTGTCCCACGTTGTCCCACGTTGTCCCACGGTGTCCAACGGTGTCCAACGATGTCCAACGGTGTCCAACGGTGTCCCACGTTGTCCCACGTTGTCCCACGGTGTCCAACGATGTCCAACGGTGTCCCACGTTGTCCCACGTTGTCCCACGTTGTCCCACGTTGTCCCACGTTGTTCCATGGTTTCCCACGTTGTCCCACGATGTCCACCGATGTCCAACGGTGTCCAACGGTGTCCAACGGTGTCCCACGGTGTCCAACGATGTCCAACGGTGTCCAACGATGTCCAACGGTGTCCAACGATGTCCAACGGTGTCCCACGTTGTCCCACGTTGTCCCACGTTGTCCCACGGTGTCCAACGATGTCCAACGGTGTCCAACGATGTCCAACGGTGTCCCACGTTGTCCCACGTTGTCCCACGTTGTCCCACGGTGTCCAACGATGTCCAACGGTGTCCAACGATGTCCAACGGTGTCCCACGATGTCCAACGATGTCCAACGATGTCCAACGGTGTCCAACGGTGTCCCATGTTGTCCCACGTTGTCCCACGTTGTCCCACGGTGTCCAACGATGTCCAACGGTGTCCCACGTTGTCCCACGGTGTCCCACGTTGTCCCACGTTGTCCCACGTTGTCCCACGTTGTCCCACGTTGTCCCACGATGTCCCACGTTGTCCCACGTTGTCCCACGTTGTCCCACGTTGTCCCACGTTGTCCCACGTTGTCCCACGTTGTCCCACGTTGTCCCACGTTGTCCCACGATGTCCCACGTTGTCCCACGTTGTCCCACGTTGTCCCACGTTGTCCCACGTTGTCCCACGTTGTCCCACGATGTCCCACGTTGTCCCACGTTGTCCCACGTTGTCCCACGTTGTCCCACGGTGTCCAACGGTGTCCAACGATGTCCAACGGTGTCCCACGTTGTCCCACGTTGTCCCACGTTGTCCCACGGTGTCCAACGATGTCCAACGTTGTCCCACGTTGTCCCACGTTGTCCCACGTTGTCCCACGATGTCCCACGTTGTCCCACGTTGTCCCACGTTGTCCCACGTTGTCCCACGTTGTCCCACGTTGTCCCACGTTGTCCCACGTTGTCCCACGTTGTCCCACGATGTCCAACGGTGTCCAACGGTGTCCAACGATGTCCAACGGTGTCCAACGGTGTCCCACGTTGTCCCACGTTGTCCCACGGTGTCCCACGGTGTCCAACGGTGTCCCACGTTGTCCCACGTTGTCCCACGTTGTCCCACGTTGTCCCACGATGTCCCACGTTGTCCAACGATGTCCAACGGTGTCCCACGTTGTCCCACGTTGTCCTACGTTGTCCCACATTGTCCCACGTTGTCCCACGTTGTCCCACGTTGTCCCACGTTGTCCCACGTTGTCCCACGGTGTCCAACGGTGTCCAACGGTGTCCAACGGTGTCCAACGATGTCCAACGATGTCCAACGGTGTCCAACGGTGTTACGTCGCCTAAACATCTGCATGCCAGCCCTCGCGACCGGACAGCCAGCGGCCTGCGTAACGTCACTCCGACCCTCAATAAACCTAAGGACCCAATATATTCTTTCGCTGTCACTGTATTGTATTAACAGGCGTCTTCAGTCAACCCCTTTGTCCTGAAGAATTTCTTAAGCCAAAAAATATTTTCGAAGCACATCTGGTTTTTAGAGTGGTCCTTGGGTTTATTAGGCGCGCTGAAAAAATACGGAGAAAGCGAACACGCACCCATCGGGAAGAATCGAATGTCTGGCTAATAAATCAATCAGGTTTTTCCACCACAAGGTCTCCCATCAACCACGATGGTAGGAGACCTTCTACCCATCCCTTCAAGCATCAGCGTAGGGCATAACCAATCGACATCGCGGATCGTTACCCTCACTTTTCTTAACGAAAAGTGTGAACAACGAATCCGCGTTCGTCATGCAAAAGGGCACACCCACACTTACCCTCTTCCATCTCAACGCAAGAGCGACCAATCATTCAAACTTCTAACGCCAAACGTCTAACTCAGAACAGAACGCCAAGTCGATCCGCGACATTGCCAAACATTCGCTTATCCTGTTAAGTATCATATCGTGCTACGTCCACCAAGAGACTAACTTCAAGTGTAAGAGCCTTGCTCGATACTGTATACAGTTACATTATCTGCGTGCGATAAAGTTGTTAATTGTTTATATCTTTTCAATCGTGTAGACTAGTTGTTGGAAATATACATTATTATAATTATGTGACTCTCAGTGTTATACCGCATCAACCACCCCGATTATCCTAACCGAAATACGGGGATCGAACTATTCGTGGTGTCGATTATTCTAATCGTAACGGGAATTTACGACTCTCGTTGACGCGTATTCTAACGACCGCGTCTCCCCGCGATAGTACGAATTTACAAACGGTGTCCCACGTTGTCCCACGTTGTCCCACGGTGTCCAACGATGTCCAACGGTGTCCCACGTTGTCCCACGTTGTCCCACGTTGTCCCACGTTGTCCCACGTTGTCCCACGTTGTTCCATGGTTTCCCACGTTGTCCCACGTTGTCCCACGTTGTCCCACGGTGTCCAACGATGTCCAACGGTGTCCAACGGTGTCCCACGGTGTCCAACGGTGTCCCACGTTGTCCCACGTTGTCCCACGTTGTCCCACGTTGTCCCACGTTGTCCAACGGTGTCCCACGGTGTCCAACGGTGTCCCACGTTGTCCCACGTTGTCCCACGTTGTCCCACGTTGTCCCACGTTGTCCCACGTTGTCCCACGTTGTCCCACGGTGTCCAACGGTGTCCAACGATGTCCAGCGGTGTCCAACGGAGTCCCACGATGTCCACCGATGTCCAACGGTGTCCAACGGTATCCAACGGTGTCCAACGGTGTCCAACGGTGTCCAACGATGTCCAACGATGTCCAACGATGTCCAACGGTGTCCCACGTTGTCCCACGTTGTCCCACGTTGTCCCACGGTGTCCAACGGTGTCCCACGTTGTCCCACGTTGTCCCACGTTGTCCCACGGTGTCCAACGATGTCCAACGGTGTCCAACGGTGTCCCACGGTGTCCAACGGTGTCCCACGTTGTCCCACGTTGTCCCACGTTGTCCCACGTTGTCCCACGTTGTCCCACGTTGTCCAACGATGTCCAACGGTGTCCCACGTTGTCCCACGTTGTCCCACGTTGTCCCACGTTGTCCCACGTTGTCCCACGTTGTTCCATGGTTTCCCACGTTGTCCCACGTTGTCCCACGTTGTCCCACGGTGTCCAACGATGTCCAACGGTGTCCAACGGTGTCCCACGGTGTCCAACGGTGTCCCACGTTGTCCCACGTTGTCCAACGGTGTCCCACGTTGTCCCACGTTGTCCAACGGTGTCCCACGTTGTCCCACGTTGTCCCACGGTGTCCAACGATGTCCAACGGTGTCCAACGGTGTCCAACGGTGTCCAACGGTGTCCCACGTTGTCCCACGTTGTCCCACGGTGTCCAACGGTGTCCAACGATGTCCAACGGTGTCCAACGGTGTCCCACGTTGTCCCACGTTGTCCCACGTTGTCCCACGGTGTCCAACGATGTCCAACGGTGTCCCACGTTGTCCCACGTTGTCCCACGTTGTCCCACGTTGTCCCACGTTGTCCCACGTTGTCCAACGGTGTCCCACGGTGTCCAACGGTGTCCCACGATGTCCCACGTTGTCCCACGTTGTCCCACGTTGTCCCACGTTGTCCCACGTTGTCCCACGGTGTCCCACGGTGTCCAACGGTGTCCCACGATGTCCCACGTTGTCCCACGTTGTCCCACGTTGTCCCACGTTGTCCCACGTTGTCCCACGTTGTCCCACGTTGTCCCACGTTGTCCCACGTTGTCCCACGTTGTCCCACGTTGTCCCACGTTGTCCCACGGTGTCCAACGGTGTCCCACGTTGTCCCACGTTGTCCCACGGTGTCCAACGATGTCCAACGGTGTCCCACGGTGTCCCACGTTGTCCCACGTTGTCCCACGTTGTCCCACGTTGTCCCACGTTGTCCCACGTTGTCCCACGTTGTCCCACGTTGTCCCACGTTGTCCCACGTTGTCCCACGTTGTTCCATGGTTTCCCACGTTGTCCCACGTTGTCCCACGGTGTCCAACGATGTCCAACGGTGTCCAACGATGTCCAACGGTGTCCCACGTTGTCCCACGTTGTCCCACGTTGTCCCACGTTGTCCCACGTTGTCCCACGTTGTCCCACGGTGTCCAACGGTGTCCAACGGTGTCCAACGGTGTCCAACGATGTCCAACGGTGTCCAACGGTGTCCCACGGTGTCCAACGGTGTCCAACGGTGTCCCACGGTGTCCAACGGTGTCCCACGTTGTCCCACGTTGTCCCACGTTGTCCCACGTTGTCCCACGATGTCCCACGTTGTCCAACGATGTCCAACGGTGTCCCACGTTGTCCCACGTTGTCCTACGTTGTCCCACGTTGTCCCACGTTGTCCCACGTTGTCCCACGTTGTCCCACGGTGTCCAACGGTGTCCAACGATGTCCAACGGTGTCCAACGGTGTCCCACGTTGTCCCACGTTGTCCCACGGTGTCCAACGATGTCCAACGGTGTCCCACGTTGTCCCACGTTGTCCCACGTTGTCCCACGTTGTCCCACGTTGTTCCATGGTTTCCCACGTTGTCCCACGATGTCCACCGATGTCCAACGGTGTCCAACGGTGTCCAACGGTGTCCCACGGTGTCCAACGATGTCCAACGGTGTCCAACGATGTCCAACGGTGTCCAACGATGTCCAACGGTGTCCCACGTTGTCCCACGTTGTCCCACGTTGTCCCACGGTGTCCAACGATGTCCAACGGTGTCCAACGATGTCCAACGGTGTCCCACGTTGTCCCACGTTGTCCCACGTTGTCCCACGGTGTCCAACGATGTCCAACGGTGTCCAACGATGTCCAACGGTGTCCCACGATGTCCAACGATGTCCAACGATGTCCAACGGTGTCCAACGGTGTCCCATGTTGTCCCACGTTGTCCCACGTTGTCCCACGGTGTCCAACGATGTCCAACGGTGTCCCACGTTGTCCAACGGTGTCCCACGTTGTCCCACGTTGTCCCACGTTGTCCCACGTTGTCCCACGTTGTCCCACGATGTCCCACGTTGTCCCACGTTGTCCCACGTTGTCCCACGTTGTCCCACGTTGTCCCACGTTGTCCCACGTTGTCCCACGTTGTCCCACGTTGTCCCACGATGTCCCACGTTGTCCCACGTTGTCCCACGTTGTCCCACGTTGTCCCACGTTGTCCCACGTTGTCCCACGATGTCCCACGTTGTCCCACGTTGTCCCACGTTGTCCCACGGTGTCCAACGGTGTCCAACGGTGTCCAACGGTGTCCAACGATGTCCAACGATGTCCAACGGTGTCCAACGGTGTCCCACGTTGTCCCACGTTGTCCCACGGTGTCCAACGATGTCCAACGGTGTCCCACGTTGTCCCACGTTGTCCCACGTTGTCCCACGTTGTCCCACGTTGTTCCATGGTTTCCCACGTTGTCCCACGTTGTCCCACGTTGTCCCACGGTGTCCAACGATGTCCAACGGTGTCCAACGGTGTCCCACGGTGTCCAACGGTGTCCCACGTTGTCCCACGTTCTCCCACGTTGTCCCACGTTGTCCCACGTTGTCCCACGTTGTCCCACGTTGTCCAACGGTGTCCCACGGTGTCCAACGGTATCCCACGTTGTCCCACGTTGTCCCATGTTGTCCCACGTTGTCCCACGTTGTCCCACGTTGTCCCACGTTGTCCCACGTTGTCCCACGTTGTTCCATGGTTTCCCACGTTGTCCCACGTTGTCCCACGTTGTCCCACGGTGTCCAACGATGTCCAACGGTGTCCAACGGTGTCCCACGGTGTCCAACGGTGTCCCACGTTGTCCCACGTTCTCCCACGTTGTCCCACGTTGTCCCACGTTGTCCCACGTTGTCCCACGTTGTCCAACGGTGTCCCACGGTGTCCAACGGTATCCCACGTTGTCCCACGTTGTCCCATGTTGTCCCACGTTGTCCCACGTTGTCCCACGTTGTCCAACGATGTCCAACGGTGTCCCACGATGTCCAACGATGTCCAACGATGTCCAACGGTGTCCCACGTTGTCCCACGTTGTTCCACGTTGTTCCACGTTGTCCCACGTTGTCCCACGTTGTCCAACGGTGTCCCACGGTGTCCAACGGTATCCCACGTTGTCCCACGTTGTCCCATGTTGTCCCACGTTGTCCCACGTTGTCCCACGTTGTCCCACGTTGTCCCACGTTGTCCCACGTTGTTCCATGGTTTCCCACGTTGTCCCACGTTGTCCCACGTTGTCCCACGGTGTCCAACGATGTCCAACGGTGTCCAACGGTGTCCCACGGTGTCCAACGGTGTCCCACGTTGTCCCACGTTCTCCCACGTTGTCCCACGTTGTCCCACGTTGTCCCACGTTGTCCCACGTTGTCCCACGGTGTCCAACGATGTCCAACGGTGTCCCACGTTGTCCCACGTTGTCCCACGTTGTCCAACGGTGTCCAACGGTGTCCAACGATGTCCAACGGTGTCCCACGATGTCCAACGATGTCCAACGATGTCCAACGGTGTCCAACGGTGTCCCACGTTGTCCCACGTTGTCCCACGTTGTTCCATGGTTTCCCACGTTGTCCCACGTTGTCCCACGTTGTCCCACGGTGTCCAACGATGTCCAACGGTGTCCAACGGTGTCCCACGGTGTCCAACGGTGTCCCACGTTGTCCCACGTTGTCCCACGTTGTCCCACGTTGTCCAACGGTGTCCCACGGTGTCCAACGGTATCCCACGTTGTCCCACGTTGTCCCATGTTGTCCCACGTTGTCCCACGTTGTCCCACGTTGTCCCACGTTGTCCCACGTTGTCCCACGATGTCCCACGTTGTCCCACGTTGTCCCACGTTGTCCCACGTTGTCCCACGTTGTCCCACGTTGTCCCACGTTGTCCCACGTTGTCCCACGGTGTCCAACGATGTCCAACGGTGTCCCACGATGTCCCACGTTGTCCCACGTTGTCCCACGTTGTCCCACGTTGTCCCACGTTGTCCCACGTTGTCCCACGTTGTCCCACGTTGTCCCACGTTGTCCCACGTTGTCCCACGTTGTCCCACGTTGTCCCACGTTGTCCCACGTTGTCCCACGTTGTCCCACGTTGTCCCACGTTGTCCCACGTTGTCCCACGTTGTCCCACGTTGTCCCACGTTGTCCCACGTTGTCCCACGTTGTCCCACGGTGTCCAACGATGTCCAACGGTGTCCCACGTTGTCCCACGTTGTCCCACGTTGTCCAACGGTGTCCAACGGTGTCCAACGATGTCCAACGGTGTCCCACGATGTCCAACGATGTCCAACGATGTCCAACGGTGTCCAACGGTGTCCCACGTTGTCCCACGTTGTCCCACGTTGTCCCACGGTGTCCAACGATGTCCAACGGTGTCCCACGTTGTGCAACGGTGTCCCACGTTGTCCCACGTTGTCCCACGTTGTCCCACGTTGTCCCACGTTGTCCCACGATGTCCCACGTTGTCCCACGTTGTCCCACGTTGTCCCACGTTGTCCCACGTTGTCCCACGTTGTCCCACGTTGTCCCACGGTGTCCAACGGTGTCCCACGTTGTCCCACGTTGTCCCACGTTGTCCCACGTTGTCCCACGTTGTCCCACGTTGTCCCACGTTGTCCCACGATGTCCCACGTTGTCCCACGTTGTCCCACGTTGTCCCACGTTGTCCCACGTTGTCCCACGTTGTCCCACGTTGTCCCACGTTGTCCCACGTTGCCCCACGTTGTCCCACGTTGTCCCACGGTGTCCAACGATGTCCAACGGTGTCCCACGTTGTCCCACGTTGTCCCACGTTGTCCAACGGTGTCCAACGGTGTCCAACGATGTCCAACGGTGTCCCACGATGTCCAACGATGTCCAACGATGTCCAACGGTGTCCAACGGTGTCCCACGTTGTCCCACGTTGTACCACGTTGTCCCACGGTGTCCAACGATGTCCAACGGTGTCCCACGTTGTCCAACGGTGTCCCACGTTGTCCCACGTTGTCCCACGTTGTCCCACGTTGTCCCACGTTGTCCCACGATGTCCCACGTTGTCCCACGTTGTCCCACGTTGTCCCACGTTGTCCCACGTTGTCCCACGTTGTCCCACGTTGTCCCACGTTGTCCCACGTTGTCCCACGTTGTCCCACGTTGTCCCACGGTGTCCAACGATGTCCAACGGTGTCCCACGTTGTCCCACGTTGTCCTACGTTGTCCCACGTTGTCCCACGTTGTCCCACGTTGTCCCACGTTGTCCCACGTTGTCCCACGGTGTCCAACGGTGTCCAACGATGTCCAACGGTGTCCAACGGTGTCCCACGTTGTCCCACGTTGTCCCACGTTGTCCCACGTTGTCCCACGTTGTCCCACGTTGTCCCACGTTGTCCCACGTTGTCCCACGTTGTCCCACGTTGTCCCACGTTGTCCAACGGTGTCCCACGGTGTCCAACGGTGTCCCACGTTGTCCCACGTTGTCCAACGGTGTCCAACGATGTCCAACGGTGTCCAACGGTGTCCCACGGTGTCCCACGTTGTCCCACGTTGTCCCACGTTGTCCCACGTTGTCCCACGTTGTCCCACGTTGTCCCACGTTGTCCCACGTTGTCCCACGTTGTCCCACGTTGTCCCACGGTGTCCAACGGTGTCCAACGGTGTCCAACGGTGTCCAACGATGTCCAACGGTGTCCAACGGTGTCCCACGGTGTCCAACGGTGTCCAACGGTGTCCCACGGTGTCCAACGGTGTCCCACGTTGTCCCACGTTGTCCCACGTTGTCCCACGTTGTCCCACGATGTCCCACGTTGTCCAACGATGTCCAACGGTGTCCCACGTTGTCCCACGTTGTCCTACGTTGTCCCACGTTGTCCCACGTTGTCCCACGTTGTCCCACGTTGTCCCACGGTGTCCAACGGTGTCCAACGATGTCCAACGGTGTCCAACGGTGTCCCACGTTGTCCCACGTTGTCCCACGGTGTCCAACGATGTCCAACGGTGTCCCACGTTGTCCCACGTTGTCCCACGTTGTCCCACGTTGTCCCACGTTGTTCCATGGTTTCCCACGTTGTCCCACGTTGTCCCACGGTGTCCAACGATGTCCAACGGTGTCCAACGGTGTCCCACGGTGTCCAACGGTGTCCCACGTTGTCCCACGTTGTCCCACGTTGTCCCACGTTGTCCCACGTTGTCCAACGGTGTCCCACGGTGTCCAACGGTGTCCCACGTTGTCCCACGTTGTCCCACGTTGTCCCACGTTGTCCCACGTTGTCCCACGTTGTCCCACGTTGTCCCACGTTGTCCCACGTTGTCCAACGGTGTCCCACGGTGTCCAACGGTGTCCCACGGTGTCCAACGGTGTCCCACGTTGTCCCACGTTGTCCCACGTTGTCCCACGTTGTCCCATGTTGTCCCACGTTGTCCCACGTTGTCCCACGTTGTCCCACGGTGTCCAACGGTGTCCAACGGTGTCCAACGGTGTCCAACGGTGTCCCACGGTGTCCAACGGTGTCCCACGTTGTCCCACGTTGTCCCACGTTGTCCCACGTTGTCCCACGATGTCCCACGTTGTCCAACGATGTCCAACGGTGTCCCACGTTGTCCCACGTTGTCCCATGTTGTCCCACGTTGTCCCACGTTGTCCCACGTTGTTCCATGGTTTCCCGCGTTGTCCCACGATGTCCACAGATGTCCAACGGTGTCCAACGATGTCCAACGGTGTCCCACGTTGTCCCACGTTGTCCCACGTTGTCCCACGTTGTCCCACGTTGTTCCATGGTTTCCCACGTTGTCCCACGTTGTCCCACGTTGTCCCGCGGTGTCCAACGATGTCCAACGGTGTCCAACGGTGTCCCACGGTGTCCAACGGTGTCCCACGTTGTCCCACGTTGTCCCACGTTGTCCCACGTTGTCCAACGGTGTCCCACGGTGTCCAACGGTATCCCACGTTGTCCCATGTTGTCCCATGTTGTCCCACGTTGTCCCACGTTGTCCCACGTTGTCCCACGTTGTTCCACGGTGTCCAACGGTGTCCAACGATGTCCAACGGTGTCCAACGGTGTCCCACGATGTCCACCGATGTCCAACGGTGTCCAACGGTGTCCAACGGTGTCCAACGGTGTCCAACGGTGTCCAACGGTGTCCCACGGTGTCCAACGATGTCCAACGGTGTCCAACGATGTCCAACGGTGTCCCACGTTGTCCCACGTTGTCCCACGTTGTCCCACGGTGTCCAACGATGTCCAACGGTGTCCAACGATGTCCAACGGTGTCCAACGATGTCCAACGGTGTCCCACGATGTCCAACGATGTCCAACGATGTCCAACGGTGTCCAACGGTGTCCCACGTTGTCCCACGTTGTCCCACGTTGTCCCACGGTGTCCAACGATGTCCAACGGTCTCCCACGTTGTCCAACGGTCTCCCACGTTGTCCAACGGTGTCCCACGTTGTCCCACGTTGTCCCACGTTGTCCCACGTTGTCCCACGTTGTCCCACGATGTCCCACGTTGTCCCACGTTGTCCCACGTTGTCCCACGTTGTCCCACGTTGTCCCACGTTGTCCCACGTTGTCCCACGTTGTCCCACGTTGTCCCACGTTGTCCCACGATGTCCCACGTTGTCCCACGTTGTCCCACGTTGTCCCACGTTGTCCCACGTTGTCCCACGTTGTCCCACGTTGTCCCACGTTGTCCCACGTTGTCCCACGTTGTCCCACGTTGTCCCACGGTGTCCAACGGTGTCCAACGGTGTCCCACGTTGTCCCACGTTGTCCAACGGTGTCCAACGATGTCCAACGGTGTCCAACGGTGTCCCACGGTGTCCCACGTTGTCCCACGTTGTCCCACGTTGTCCCACGTTGTCCCACGTTGTCCCACGTTGTCCCACGTTGTCCCACGTTGTCCCACGTTGTCCCACGGTGTCCAACGGTGTCCAACGGTGTCCAACGGTGTCCAACGATGTCCAACGGTGTCCAACGGTGTCCCACGGTGTCCAACGGTGTCCAACGGTGTCCCACGGTGTCCAACGGTGTCCCACGTTGTCCCACGTTGTCCCACGTTGTCCCACGTTGTCCCACGATGTCCCACGTTGTCCAACGATGTCCAACGGTGTCCCACGTTGTCCCACGTTGTCCTACGTTGTCCCACGTTGTCCCACGTTGTCCCACGTTGTCCCACGTTGTCCCACGGTGTCCAACGGTGTCCAACGATGTCCAACGGTGTCCAACGGTGTCCCACGTTGTCCCACGTTGTCCCACGGTGTCCAACGATGTCCAACGGTGTCCCACGTTGTCCCACGTTGTCCCACGTTGTCCCACGTTGTCCCACGTTGTTCCATGGTTTCCCACGTTGTCCCACGTTGTCCCACGGTGTCCAACGATGTCCAACGGTGTCCAACGGTGTCCCACGGTGTCCAACGGTGTCCCACGTTGTCCCACGTTGTCCCACGTTGTCCCACGTTGTCCCACGTTGTCCAACGGTGTCCCACGTTGTCCCACGTTGTCCCACGTTGTCCCACGTTGTCCCACGTTGTCCCACGTTGTCCCACGTTGTCCCAAGTTGTCCCACGTTGTCCCACGTTGTCCCACGTTGTCCCACGTTGTTCCACGGTGTCCAACGGTGTCCAACGATGTCCAACGGTGTCCAACGGTGTCCCACGATGTCCACCGATGTCCAACGGTGTCCAACGGTGTCCAACGGTGTCCAACGGTGTCCCACGGTGTCCAACGATGTCCAACGGTGTCCAACGATGTCCAACGGTGTCCCACGTTGTCCCACGTTGTCCCACGTTGTCCCACGGTGTCCAACGATGTCCAACGGTGTCCAACGATGTCCAACGGTGTCCAACGATGTCCAACGGTGTCCCACGATGTCCAACGATGTCCAACGATGTCCAACGGTGTCCAACGGTGTCCCACGTTGTCCCACGTTGTCCCACGTTGTCCCACGGTGTCCAACGATGTCCAACGGTCTCCCACGTTGTCCAACGGTCTCCCACGTTGTCCAACGGTGTCCCACGTTGTCCCACGTTGTCCCACGTTGTCCCACGTTGTCCCACGTTGTCCCACGATGTCCCACGTTGTCCCACGTTGTCCCACGTTGTCCCACGTTGTCCCACGTTGTCCCACGTTGTCCCACGTTGTCCCACGTTGTCCCACGTTGTCCCACGTTGTCCCACGATGTCCCACGTTGTCCCACGTTGTCCCACGTTGTCCCACGTTGTCCCACGTTGTCCCACGTTGTCCCACGTTGTCCCACGTTGTCCCACGTTGTCCCACGTTGTCCCACGTTGTCCCACGGTGTCCAACGGTGTCCAACGGTGTCCCACGTTGTCCCACGTTGTCCAACGGTGTCCAACGATGTCCAACGGTGTCCAACGGTGTCCCACGGTGTCCCACGTTGTCCCACGTTGTCCCACGTTGTCCCACGTTGTCCCACGTTGTCCCACGTTGTCCCACGTTGTCCCACGTTGTCCCACGTTGTCCCACGTTGTCCCACGGTGTCCAACGGTGTCCAACGGTGTCCCACGTTGTCCCATGTTGTCCCACGTTGTCCCACGTTGTCCCACGGTGTCCAACGATGTCCAACGGTGTCCAACGATGTCCAACGGTGTCCAACGATGTCCAACGGTGTCCCACGATGTCCAACGATGTCCAACGATGTCCAACGGTGTCCAACGGTGTCCCACGTTGTCCCACGTTGTCCCACGTTGTCCCACGTTGTCCCACGTTGTCCCACGTTGTCCCACGTTGTCCCACGTTGTCCCACGTTGTCCCACGGTGTCCAACGATGTCCAACGGTGTCCCACGTTGTCCCACGTTGTCCCACGTTGTCCCACGTTGTCCCACGGTGTCCAACGGTGTCCAACGGTGTCCAACGGTGTCCAACGATGTCCAACGGTGTCCAACGGTGTCCAACGGTGTCCCACGTTGTCCCACGTTGTCCCACGTTGTCCCACGTTGTCCCACGTTGTCCCACGTTGTCCCACGTTGTCCCACGTTGTCCCACGTTGTCCCACGTTGTCCCACGATGTCCCACGTTGTCCCACGTTGTCCCACGTTGTCCCACGTTGTCCCACGTTGTCCCACGTTGTCCCACGTTGTCCCACGTTGTCCCACGTTGTCCCACGTTGTCCCACGTTGTCCCACGTTGTCCCACGTTGTCCCACGTTGTCCCACGTTGTCCCACGTTGTCCCACGTTGTCCCACGTTGTCCCACGTTGTCCCACGTTGTCCCACGTTGTCCCACGTTGTCCCACGTTGTCCCACGTTGTCCCACGGTGTCCAACGGTGTCCAACGGTGTCCCACGTTGTCCCATGTTGTCCCACGTTGTCCCACGTTGTCCCACGGTGTCCAACGATGTCCAACGGTGTCCAACGATGTCCAACGGTGTCCAACGATGTCCAACGGTGTCCCACGATGTCCAACGATGTCCAACGATGTCCAACGGTGTCCAACGGTGTCCAACGGTGTCCCACGTTGTCCCACGTTGTCCCACGTTGTCCCACGTTGTCCCACGCTGTCCCACGATGTCCCACGTTGTCCCACGTTGTCCCACGTTGTCCCACGGTGTCCAACGATGTCCAACGGTGTCCCACGTTGTCCCACGTTGTCCCACGTTGTCCAACGGTGTCCAACGGTGTCCAACGATGTCCAACGGTGTCCCACGATGTCCAACGATGTCCAACGATGTCCAACGGTGTCCAACGGTGTCCCACGTTGTCCCACGTTGTCCCACGTTGTCCCACGTTGTCCCACGTTGTTCCATGGTTTCCCACGTTGTCCCACGTTGTCCCACGTTGTCCCACGGTGTCCAACGATGTCCAACGGTGTCCAACGGTGTCCCACGGTGTCCAACGGTGTCCCACGTTGTCCCACGTTGTCCCACGTTGTCCCACGTTGTCCAACGGTGTCCCACGGTGTCCAACGGTATCCCACGTTGTCCCACGTTGTCCCATGTTGTCCCACGTTGTCCCACGTTGTCCCACGTTGTCCCACGTTGTCCCACGGTGTCCAACGGTGTCCAACGATGTCCAACGGTGTCCAACGGTGTCCCACGTTGTCCCACGTTGTCCCACGTTGTCCCACGTTGTCCCACGTTGTTCCATGGTTTCCCACGTTGTCCCACGTTGTCCCACGTTGTCCCACGGTGTCCAACGATGTCCAACGGTGTCCAACGATGTCCAACGGTGTCCCACGATGTCCAACGATGTCCAACGATGTCCAACGGTGTCCAACGGTGTCCCACGTTGTCCCACGTTGTCCCACGTTGTCCCACGTTGTCCCACGTTGTTCCATGGTTTCCCACGTTGTCCCACGTTGTCCCACGTTGTCCCACGGTGTCCAACGATGTCCAACGGTGTCCAACGGTGTCCCACGGTGTCCAACGGTGTCCCACGTTGTCCCACGTTGTCCCACGTTGTCCCACGTTGTCCCACGTTGTCCCACGTTGTCCCACGTTGTCCCACGTTGTCCCACGTTGTCCCACGTTGTCCAACGGTGTCCCACGGTGTCCAACGGTGTCCCACGGTGTCCAACGGTGTCCCACGTTGTCCCACGTTGTCCCACGTTGTCCCACGTTGTCCCATGTTGTCCCACGTTGTCCCACGTTGTCCCACGTTGTCCCACGGTGTCCAACGGTGTCCAACGGTGTCCAACGGTGTCCAACGGTGTCCCACGGTGTCCAACGGTGTCCCACGTTGTCCCACGTTGTCCCACGTTGTCCCACGTTGTCCCACGATGTCCCACGTTGTCCAACGATGTCCAACGGTGTCCCACGTTGTCCCACGTTGTCCCATGTTGTCCCACGTTGTCCCACGTTGTCCCACGTTGTTCCATGGTTTCCCGCGTTGTCCCACGATGTCCACAGATGTCCAACGGTGTCCAACGATGTCCAACGGTGTCCCACGTTGTCCCACGTTGTCCCACGTTGTCCCACGTTGTCCCACGTTGTTCCATGGTTTCCCACGTTGTCCCACGTTGTCCCACGTTGTCCCACGGTGTCCAACGATGTCCAACGGTGTCCAACGGTGTCCCACGGTGTCCAACGGTGTCCCACGTTGTCCCACGTTGTCCCACGTTGTCCCACGTTGTCCAACGGTGTCCCACGGTGTCCAACGGTATCCCACGTTGTCCCACGTTGTCCCATGTTGTCCCACGTTGTCCCACGTTGTCCCACGTTGTCCCACGTTGTTCCACGGTGTCCAACGGTGTCCAACGATGTCCAACGGTGTCCAACGGTGTCCCACGATGTCCACCGATGTCCAACGGTGTCCAACGGTGTCCAACGGTGTCCAACGGTGTCCCACGGTGTCCAACGATGTCCAACGGTGTCCAACGATGTCCAACGGTGTCCCACGTTGTCCCACGTTGTCCCACGTTGTCCCACGGTGTCCAACGATGTCCAACGGTGTCCAACGATGTCCAACGGTGTCCAACGATGTCCAACGGTGTCCCACGATGTCCAACGATGTCCAACGATGTCCAACGGTGTCCAACGGTGTCCCACGTTGTCCCACGTTGTCCCACGTTGTCCCACGGTGTCCAACGATGTCCAACGGTCTCCCACGTTGTCCAACGGTCTCCCACGTTGTCCAACGGTGTCCCACGTTGTCCCACGTTGTCCCACGTTGTCCCACGTTGTCCCACGTTGTCCCACGATGTCCCACGTTGTCCCACGTTGTCCCACGTTGTCCCACGTTGTCCCACGTTGTCCCACGTTGTCCCACGTTGTCCCACGTTGTCCCACGTTGTCCCACGTTGTCCCACGTTGTCCCACGATGTCCCACGTTGTCCCACGTTGTCCCACGTTGTCCCACGTTGTCCCACGTTGTCCCACGTTGTCCCACGTTGTCCCACGTTGTCCCACGTTGTCCCACGTTGTCCCACGTTGTCCCACGGTGTCCAACGGTGTCCAACGGTGTCCAACGATGTCCAACGATGTCCAACGGTGTCCAACGGTGTCCCACGTTGTCCCACGTTGTCCCACGTTGTCCCACGGTGTCCAACGATGTCCAACGGTGTCCCACGTTGTCCAACGGTGTCCCACGTTGTCCCACGTTGTCCCACGTTGTCCCACGTTGTCCCACGTTGTCCCACGATGTCCCACGTTGTCCCACGTTGTCCCACGTTGTCCCATGTTGTCCCACGTTGTCCCACGTTGTCCCACGTTGTCCCACGTTGTCCCACGGTGTCCAACGATGTCCAACGGTGTCCCACGATGTCCCACGTTGTCCCACGTTGTCCCACGTTGTCCCACGTTGTCCCACGTTGTCCCACGTTGTCCCACGTTGTCCCACGTTGTCCCACGTTGTCCCACGGTGTCCAACGATGTCCAACGGTGTCCCACGGTGTCCAACGATGTCCAACGGTGTCCCACGTTGTCCCACGTTGTCCCACGTTGTCCCACGTTGTCCCACGTTGTTCCATGGTTTCCCACGTTGTCCCACGTTGTCCCACGGTGTCCAACGATGTCCAACGGTGTCCAACGGTGTCCCACGGTGTCCAACGGTGTCCAACGATGTCCAACGGTGTCCAACGGTGTCCCACGATGTCCACCGATGTCCAACGGTGTCCAACGGTGTCCAACGGTGTCCAACGGTGTCCAACGGTGTCCAACGGTGTCCAACGGTGTCCAACGATGTCCAACGATGTCCAACGATGTCCAACGGTGTCCCACGATGTCCAACGATGTCCAACGATGTCCAACGGTGTCCAACGGTGTCCCACGTTGTCCCACGTTGTCCCACGTTGTCCCACGGTGTCCAACGATGTCCAACGGTGTCCCACGTTGTCCCACGGTGTCCAACGATGTCCAACGGTGTCCCACGTTGTCCCACGTTGTCCCACGTTGTCCCACGTTGTCCCACGTTGTCCCACGTTGTCCCACGTTGTCCCACGTTGTCCCACGTTGTCCCACGGTGTCCAACGATGTCCAACGGTGTCCCACGTTGTCCCACGTTGTCCCACGTTGTCCCACGTTGTCCCACGTTGTCCCACGTTGTCCCACGTTGTCCCACGTTGTCCCACGTTGTCCCACGTTGTCCCACGTTGTCCCACGTTGTCCCACGTTGTCCCACGTTGTCCCACGTTGTCCCACGTTGTCCCACGGTGTCCAACGATGTCCAACGGTGTCCCACGTTGTCCCACGTTGTCCCACGTTGTCCAACGGTGTCCAACGGTGTCCAACGATGTCCAACGGTGTCCCACGATGTCCAACGATGTCCAACGATGTCCAACGGTGTCCAACGGTGTCCCACGTTGTCCCACGTTGTCCCACGTTGTCCCACGTTGTCCCACGTTGTTCCATGGTTTCCCACGTTGTCCCACGTTGTCCCACGTTGTCCCACGGTGTCCAACGATGTCCAACGGTGTCCAACGGTGTCCCACGGTGTCCAACGGTGTCCCACGTTGTCCCACGTTGTCCCACGTTGTCCCACGTTGTCCAACGGTGTCCCACGGTGTCCAACGGTATCCCACGTTGTCCCACGTTGTCCCATGTTGTCCCACGTTGTCCCACGTTGTCCCACGTTGTCCCACGTTGTCCCACGGTGTCCAACGCTGTCCAACGATGTCCAACGGTGTCCAACGATGTCCAACGGTGTCCCACGATGTCCAACGATGTCCAACGATGTCCAACGGTGTCCAACGGTGTCCCACGTTGTCCCACGTTGTCCCACGTTGTCCCACGGTGTCCAACGATGTCCAACGGTCTCCCACGTTGTCCAACGGTGTCCCACGTTGTCCCACGTTGTCCCCCGTTGTCCCACGTTGTCCCACGTTGTCCCACGATGTCCCACGTTGTCCCACGTTGTCCCACGTTGTCCCACGTTGTCCCACGTTGTCCCACGTTGTCCCACGTTGTCCCACGTTGTCCCACGTTGTCCCACGTTGTCCCACGTTGTCCCACGATGTCCCACGTTGTCCCACGTTGTCCCACGTTGTCCCACGTTGTCCCACGTTGTCCCACGTTGTCCCACGTTGTCCCACGTTGTCCCACGTTGTCCCACGTTGTCCCACGTTGTCCCACGGTGTCCAACGGTGTCCAACGGTGTCCAACGATGTCCAACGATGTCCAACGGTGTCCAACGGTGTCCCACGTTGTCCCACGTTGTCCCACGTTGTCCCACGGTGTCCAACGATGTCCAACGGTGTCCCACGTTGTCCAACGGTGTCCCACGTTGTCCCACGTTGTCCCACGTTGTCCCACGTTGTCCCACGTTGTCCCACGATGTCCCACGTTGTCCCACGTTGTCCCACGTTGTCCCACGTTGTCCCACGTTGTCCCACGTTGTCCCACGTTGTCCCACGTTGTCCCACGTTGTCCCACGTTGTCCCACGTTGTCCCACGATGTCCCACGTTGTCCCACGTTGTCCCACGTTGTCCCACGTTGTCCCACGTTGTCCCACGTTGTCCCACGTTGTCCCACGTTGTCCCACGTTGTCCCACGTTGTCCCACGTTGTCCCACGGTGTCCAACGGTGTCCAACGGTGTCCAACGATGTCCAACGATGTCCAACGGTGTCCAACGGTGTCCCACGTTGTCCCACGTTGTCCCACGTTGTCCCACGTTGTCCCACGGTGTCCAACGATGTCCAACGGTGTCCCACGATGTCCCACGTTGTCCCACGTTGTCCCACGTTGTCCCACGTTGTCCCACGTTGTCCCACGTTGTCCCACGTTGTCCCACGTTGTCCCACGTTGTCCCACGTTGTCCCACGTTGTCCCACGTTGTCCCACGTTGTCCCACGTTGTCCCACGTTGTCCCACGTTGTCCCACGTTGTCCCACGTTGTCCCACGTTGTCCCACGTTGTCCCACGTTGTCCCACGTTGTCCCACGTTGTCCCACGTTGTCCCACGTTGTCCCACGGTGTCCAACGATGTCCAACGGTGTCCCACGTTGTCCCACGTTGTCCCACGTTGTCCAACGGTGTCCAACGGTGTCCAACGATGTCCAACGGTGTCCCACGATGTCCAACGATGTCCAACGATGTCCAACGGTGTCCAACGGTGTCCCACGTTGTCCCACGTTGTCCCACGTTGTCCCACGGTGTCCAACGATGTCCAACGGTGTCCCACGTTGTGCAACGGTGTCCCACGTTGTCCCACGTTGTCCCACGTTGTCCCACGTTGTCCCACGTTGTCCCACGTTGTCCCACGATGTCCCACGTTGTCCCACGTTGTCCCACGTTGTCCCACGTTGTCCCACGTTGTCCCACGTTGTCCCACGGTGTCCAACGGTGTCCCACGTTGTCCCACGTTGTCCCACGTTGTCCCACGTTGTCCCACGTTGTCCCACGTTGTCCCACGTTGTCCCACGATGTCCCACGTTGTCCCACGTTGTCCCACGTTGTCCCACGTTGTCCCACGTTGTCCCACGTTGTCCCACGTTGTCCCACGTTGTCCCACGTTGCCCCACGTTGTCCCACGTTGTCCCACGGTGTCCAACGATGTCCAACGGTGTCCCACGTTGTCCCACGTTGTCCCACGTTGTCCAACGGTGTCCAACGGTGTCCAACGATGTCCAACGGTGTCCCACGATGTCCAACGATGTCCAACGATGTCCAACGGTGTCCAACGGTGTCCCACGTTGTCCCACGTTGTACCACGTTGTCCCACGGTGTCCAACGATGTCCAACGGTGTCCCACGTTGTCCAACGGTGTCCCACGTTGTCCCACGTTGTCCCACGTTGTCCCACGTTGTCCCACGATGTCCCGCGTTGTCCCACGTTGTCCCACGTTGTCCCACGTTGTCCCACGTTGTCCCACGTTGTCCCACGTTGTCCCACGTTGTCCCACGTTGTCCCACGTTGTCCCACGGTGTCCAACGATGTCCAACGGTGTCCCACGTTGTCCCACGTTGTCCTACGTTGTCCCACGTTGTCCCACGTTGTCCCACGTTGTCCCACGTTGTCCCACGTTGTCCCACGTTGTCCCACGTTGTCCCACGGTGTCCAACGGTGTCCAACGATGTCCAACGGTGTCCAACGGTGTCCCACGTTGTCCCACGTTGTCCCACGTTGTCCCACGTTGTCCCACGTTGTCCCACGTTGTCCCACGTTGTCCCACGTTGTCCCACGTTGTCCCACGTTGTCCCACGTTGTCCAACGGTGTCCCACGGTGTCCAACGGTGTCCCACGTTGTCCCACGTTGTCCAACGGTGTCCAACGATGTCCAACGGTGTCCAACGGTGTCCCACGGTGTCCCACGTTGTCCCACGTTGTCCCACGTTGTCCCACGTTGTCCCACGTTGTCCCACGTTGTCCCACGTTGTCCCACGGTGTCCAACGGTGTCCAACGGTGTCCAACGGTGTCCAACGATGTCCAACGGTGTCCAACGGTGTCCCACGGTGTCCAACGGTGTCCAACGGTGTCCCACGGTGTCCAACGGTGTCCCACGTTGTCCCACGTTGTCCCACGTTGTCCCACGTTGTCCCACGATGTCCCACGTTGTCCAACGATGTCCAACGGTGTCCCACGTTGTCCTACGTTGTCCCACGTTGTCCCACGTTGTCCCACGTTGTCCCACGTTGTCCCACGGTGTCCAACGGTGTCCAACGATGTCCAACGGTGTCCAACGGTGTCCCACGTTGTCCCACGTTGTCCCACGGTGTCCAACGATGTCCAACGGTGTCCCACGTTGTCCCACGTTGTCCCACGTTGTCCCACGTTGTCCCACGTTGTTCCATGGTTTCCCACGTTGTCCCACGTTGTCCCACGGTGTCCAACGATGTCCAACGGTGTCCAACGGTGTCCCACGGTGTCCAACGGTGTCCCACGTTGTCCCACGTTGTCCCACGTTGTCCCACGTTGTCCCACGTTGTCCCACGGTGTCCCACGATGTCCAACGGTGTCCCACGTTGTCCCACGTTGTCCCACGTTGTCCCACGTTGTCCCACGTTGTCCCACGTTGTCCCACGTTGTCCCACGTTGTCCCACGTTGTCCAACGGTGTCCCACGGTGTCCAACGGTGTCCCACGGTGTCCAACGGTGTCCCACGTTGTCCCACGTTGTCCCACGTTGTCCCACGTTGTCCCATGTTGTCCCACGTTGTCCCACGTTGTCCCACGTTGTCCCACGGTGTCCCACGTTGTTCCATGGTTTCCCGCGTTGTCCCACGATGTCCACAGATGTCCAACGGTGTCCAACGATGTCCAACGGTGTCCCACGTTGTCCCACGTTGTCCCACGTTGTCCCACGTTGTCCCACGTTGTTCCATGGTTTCCCACGTTGTCCCACGTTGTCCCACGTTGTCCCACGGTGTCCAACGATGTCCAACGGTGTCCAACGGTGTCCCACGGTGTCCAACGGTGTCCCACGTTGTCCCACGTTGTCCCACGTTGTCCCACGTTGTCCAACGGTGTCCCACGGTGTCCAACGGTATCCCACGTTGTCCCACGTTGTCCCATGTTGTCCCACGTTGTCCCACGTTGTCCCACGTTGTCCCACGTTGTCCCACGGTGTCCAACGGTGTCCAACGGTGTCCAACGGTGTCCAACGATGTCCAACGATGTCCAACGGTGTCCAACGGTGTCCCACGTTGTCCCACGTTGTCCCACGTTGTCCCACGGTGTCCAACGATGTCCAACGGTGTCCCACGTTGTCCAACGGTGTCCCACGTTGTCCCACGTTGTCCCACGTTGTCCCACGTTGTCCCACGTTGTCCCACGATGTCCCACGTTGTCCCACGTTGTCCCACGTTGTCCCATGTTGTCCCACGTTGTCCCACGTTGTCCCACGTTGTCCCACGTTGTCCCACGGTGTCCAACGATGTCCAACGGTGTCCCACGATGTCCCACGTTGTCCCACGTTGTCCCACGTTGTCCCACGTTGTCCCACGTTGTCCCACGTTGTCCCACGTTGTCCCACGTTGTCCCACGTTGTCCCACGGTGTCCAACGATGTCCAACGGT
Organism: Bombus terrestris; assembly: GCF_910591885.1. Classification (NCBI taxonomy): domain Eukaryota; kingdom Metazoa; phylum Arthropoda; class Insecta; order Hymenoptera; family Apidae; genus Bombus; species Bombus terrestris. The sequence goes on along the minus strand of NW_025963640.1, from coordinate 46,869 downwards.
GTCCCACGGTGTCCAACGATGTCCAACGGTGTCCCACGTTGTCCCACGTTGTCCCACGTTGTCCCACGTTGTCCCACGTTGTTCCATGGTTTCCCACGTTGTCCCACGTTGTCCCACGGTGTCCAACGATGTCCAACGGTGTCCAACGGTGTCCCACGGTGTCCAACGGTGTCCAACGATGTCCAACGGTGTCCAACGGTGTCCCACGATGTCCACCGATGTCCAACGGTGTCCAACGGTGTCCAACGGTGTCCAACGGTGTCCAACGGTGTCCAACGGTGTCCAACGGTGTCCAACGATGTCCAACGATGTCCAACGATGTCCAACGGTGTCCCACGATGTCCAACGATGTCCAACGATGTCCAACGGTGTCCAACGGTGTCCCACGTTGTCCCACGTTGTCCCACGTTGTCCCACGGTGTCCAACGATGTCCAACGGTGTCCCACGTTGTCCCACGGTGTCCAACGATGTCCAACGGTGTCCCACGTTGTCCCACGTTGTCCCACGTTGTCCCACGTTGTCCCACGTTGTCCCACGTTGTCCCACGTTGTCCCACGTTGTCCCACGTTGTCCCACGGTGTCCAACGATGTCCAACGGTGTCCCACGTTGTCCCACGTTGTCCCACGTTGTCCCACGTTGTCCCACGTTGTCCCACGTTGTCCCACGTTGTCCCACGTTGTCCCACGTTGTCCCACGTTGTCCCACGTTGTCCCACGTTGTCCCACGTTGTCCCACGTTGTCCCACGTTGTCCCACGTTGTCCCACGTTGTCCCACGGTGTCCAACGGTGTCCAACGGTGTCCCACGTTGTCCCACGTTGTCCCACGTTGTCCAACGGTGTCCAACGGTGTCCAACGATGTCCAACGGTGTCCCACGATGTCCAACGATGTCCAACGATGTCCAACGGTGTCCAACGGTGTCCCACGTTGTCCCACGTTGTCCCACGTTGTCCCACGTTGTCCCACGTTGTTCCATGGTTTCCCACGTTGTCCCACGTTGTCCCACGTTGTCCCACGGTGTCCAACGATGTCCAACGGTGTCCAACGGTGTCCCACGGTGTCCAACGGTGTCCCACGTTGTCCCACGTTGTCCCACGTTGTCCAACGGTGTCCCACGGTGTCCAACGGTATCCCACGTTGTCCCACGTTGTCCCATGTTGTCCCACGTTGTCCCACGTTGTCCCACGTTGTCCCACGTTGTCCCACGGTGTCCAACGGTGTCCAACGATGTCCAACGGTGTCCAACGATGTCCAACGGTGTCCCACGATGTCCAACGATGTCCAACGATGTCCAACGGTGTCCAACGGTGTCCCACGTTGTCCCACGTTGTCCCACGTTGTCCCACGGTGTCCAACGATGTCCAACGGTCTCCCACGTTGTCCAACGGTGTCCCACGTTGTCCCACGTTGTCCCACGTTGTCCCACGTTGTCCCACGTTGTCCCACGATGTCCCACGTTGTCCCACGTTGTCCCACGTTGTCCCACGTTGTCCCACGTTGTCCCACGTTGTCCCACGTTGTCCCACGTTGTCCCACGTTGTCCCACGTTGTCCCACGTTGTCCCACGATGTCCCACGTTGTCCCACGTTGTCCCACGTTGTCCCACGTTGTCCCACGTTGTCCCACGTTGTCCCACGTTGTCCCACGTTGTCCCACGTTGTCCCACGTTGTCCCACGTTGTCCCACGGTGTCCAACGGTGTCCAACGGTGTCCAACGATGTCCAACGATGTCCAACGGTGTCCAACGGTGTCCCACGTTGTCCCACGTTGTCCCACGTTGTCCCACGGTGTCCAACGATGTCCAACGGTGTCCCACGTTGTCCAACGGTGTCCCACGTTGTCCCACGTTGTCCCACGTTGTCCCACGTTGTCCCACGTTGTCCCACGATGTCCCACGTTGTCCCACGTTGTCCCACGTTGTCCCACGTTGTCCCACGTTGTCCCACGTTGTCCCACGTTGTCCCACGTTGTCCCACGTTGTCCCACGTTGTCCCACGTTGTCCCACGATGTCCCACGTTGTCCCACGTTGTCCCACGTTGTCCCACGTTGTCCCACGTTGTCCCACGTTGTCCCACGTTGTCCCACGTTGTCCCACGTTGTCCCACGTTGTCCCACGTTGTCCCACGGTGTCCAACGGTGTCCAACGGTGTCCAACGATGTCCAACGATGTCCAACGGTGTCCAACGGTGTCCCACGTTGTCCCACGTTGTCCCACGTTGTCCCACGTTGTCCCACGGTGTCCAACGATGTCCAACGGTGTCCCACGATGTCCCACGTTGTCCCACGTTGTCCCACGTTGTCCCACGTTGTCCCACGTTGTCCCACGTTGTCCCACGTTGTCCCACGTTGTCCCACGTTGTCCCACGTTGTCCCACGTTGTCCCACGTTGTCCCACGTTGTCCCACGTTGTCCCACGTTGTCCCACGTTGTCCCACGTTGTCCCACGTTGTCCCACGTTGTCCCACGTTGTCCCACGTTGTCCCACGTTGTCCCACGTTGTCCCACGTTGTCCCACGTTGTCCCACGGTGTCCAACGATGTCCAACGGTGTCCCACGTTGTCCCACGTTGTCCCACGTTGTCCAACGGTGTCCAACGGTGTCCAACGATGTCCAACGGTGTCCCACGATGTCCAACGATGTCCAACGGTGTCCCACGATGTCCAACGATGTCCAACGATGTCCAACGGTGTCCAACGGTGTCCCACGTTGTCCCACGTTGTCCCACGTTGTCCCACGGTGTCCAACGATGTCCAACGGTGTCCCACGTTGTCCCACGGTGTCCAACGATGTCCAACGGTGTCCCACGTTGTCCCACGTTGTCCCACGTTGTCCCACGTTGTCCCACGTTGTCCCACGTTGTCCCACGTTGTCCCACGTTGTCCCACGTTGTCCCACGGTGTCCAACGATGTCCAACGGTGTCCCACGTTGTCCCACGTTGTCCCACGTTGTCCCACGTTGTCCTACGTTGTCCCACGTTGTCCCACGTTGTCCCACGTTGTCCCACGTTGTCCCACGTTGTCCCACGTTGTCCCACGTTGTCCCACGTTGTCCCACGTTGTCCCACGTTGTCCCACGTTGTCCCACGTTGTCCCACGGTGTCCAACGATGTCCAACGGTGTCCCACGTTGTCCCACGTTGTCCCACGTTGTCCAACGGTGTCCAACGGTGTCCAACGATGTCCAACGGTGTCCCACGATGTCCAACGATGTCCAACGATGTCCCACGGTGTCCAACGGTGTCCCACGTTGTCCCACGTTGTCCCACGTTGTCCCACGTTGTCCCACGTTGTTCCATGGTTTCCCACGTTGTCCCACGTTGTCCCACGTTGTCCCACGGTGTCCAACGATGTCCAACGGTGTCCAACGGTGTCCCACGGTGTCCAACGGTGTCCCACGTTGTCCCACGTTGTCCCACGTTGTCCCACGTTGTCCAACGGTGTCCCACGGTGTCCAACGGTATCCCACGTTGTCCCACGTTGTCCCATGTTGTCCCACGTTGTCCCACGTTGTCCCACGTTGTCCCACGTTGTCCCACGGTGTCCAACGGTGTCCAACGATGTCCAACGGTGTCCAACGATGTCCAACGGTGTCCCACGATGTCCAACGATGTCCAACGATGTCCAACGGTGTCCAACGGTGTCCCACGTTGTCCCACGTTGTCCCACGTTGTCCCACGGTGTCCAACGATGTCCAACGGTCTCCCACGTTGTCCAACGGTGTCCCACGTTGTCCCACGTTGTCCCACGTTGTCCCACGTTGTCCCACGTTGTCCCACGATGTCCCACGTTGTCCCACGTTGTCCCACGTTGTCCCACGTTGTCCCACGTTGTCCCACGTTGTCCCACGTTGTCCCACGTTGTCCCACGTTGTCCCACGTTGTCCCACGTTGTCCCACGATGTCCCACGTTGTCCCACGTTGTCCCACGTTGTCCCACGTTGTCCCACGTTGTCCCACGTTGTCCCACGTTGTCCCACGTTGTCCCACGTTGTCCCACGTTGTCCCACGTTGTCCCACGGTGTCCAACGGTGTCCAACGGTGTCCAACGATGTCCAACGATGTCCAACGGTGTCCAACGGTGTCCCACGTTGTCCCACGTTGTCCCACGTTGTCCCACGGTGTCCAACGATGTCCAACGGTGTCCCACGTTGTCCAACGGTGTCCCACGTTGTCCCACGTTGTCCCACGTTGTCCCACGTTGTCCCACGTTGTCCCACGATGTCCCACGTTGTCCCACGTTGTCCCACGTTGTCCCACGTTGTCCCACGTTGTCCCACGTTGTCCCACGTTGTCCCACGTTGTCCCACGTTGTCCCACGTTGTCCCACGTTGTCCCACGATGTCCCACGTTGTCCAACGGTGTCCAACGGTGTCCAACGATGTCCAACGGTGACCCACGATGTCCAACGATGTCCAACGATGTCCAACGGTGTCCAACGGTGTCCCACGTTGTCCCACGTTGTACCACGTTGTCCCACGGTGTCCAACGATGTCCAACGGTGTCCCACGTTGTCCAACGGTGTCCCACGTTGTCCCACGTTGTCCCACGTTGTCCCACGTTGTCCCACGATGTCCCGCGTTGTCCCACGTTGTCCCACGTTGTCCCACGTTGTCCCACGTTGTCCCACGTTGTCCCACGTTGTCCCACGTTGTCCCACGTTGTCCCACGTTGTCCCACGGTGTCCAACGATGTCCAACGGTGTCCCACGTTGTCCCACGTTGTCCTACGTTGTCCCACGTTGTCCCACGTTGTCCCACGTTGTCCCACGTTGTCCCACGTTGTCCCACGTTGTCCCACGTTGTCCCACGGTGTCCAACGGTGTCCAACGATGTCCAACGGTGTCCAACGGTGTCCCACGTTGTCCCACGTTGTCCCACGTTGTCCCACGTTGTCCCACGTTGTCCCACGTTGTCCCACGTTGTCCCACGTTGTCCCACGTTGTCCCACGTTGTCCCACGTTGTCCAACGGTGTCCCACGGTGTCCAACGGTGTCCCACGTTGTCCCACGTTGTCCAACGGTGTCCAACGATGTCCAACGGTGTCCAACGGTGTCCCACGGTGTCCCACGTTGTCCCACGTTGTCCCACGTTGTCCCACGTTGTCCCACGTTGTCCCACGTTGTCCCACGTTGTCCCACGGTGTCCAACGGTGTCCAACGGTGTCCAACGGTGTCCAACGATGTCCAACGGTGTCCAACGGTGTCCCACGGTGTCCAACGGTGTCCAACGGTGTCCCACGGTGTCCAACGGTGTCCCACGTTGTCCCACGTTGTCCCACGTTGTCCCACGTTGTCCCACGATGTCCCACGTTGTCCAACGATGTCCAACGGTGTCCCACGTTGTCCTACGTTGTCCCACGTTGTCCCACGTTGTCCCACGTTGTCCCACGTTGTCCCACGGTGTCCAACGGTGTCCAACGATGTCCAACGGTGTCCAACGGTGTCCCACGTTGTCCCACGTTGTCCCACGGTGTCCAACGATGTCCAACGGTGTCCCACGTTGTCCCACGTTGTCCCACGTTGTCCCACGTTGTCCCACGTTGTTCCATGGTTTCCCACGTTGTCCCACGTTGTCCCACGGTGTCCAACGATGTCCAACGGTGTCCAACGGTGTCCCACGGTGTCCAACGGTGTCCCACGTTGTCCCACGTTGTCCCACGTTGTCCCACGTTGTCCCACGTTGTCCAACGGTGTCCCACGATGTCCAACGGTGTCCCACGTTGTCCCACGTTGTCCCACGTTGTCCCACGTTGTCCCACGTTGTCCCACGTTGTCCCACGTTGTCCCACGTTGTCCCACGTTGTCCAACGGTGTCCCACGGTGTCCAACGGTGTCCCACGGTGTCCAACGGTGTCCCACGTTGTCCCACGTTGTCCCACGTTGTCCCACGTTGTCCCATGTTGTCCCACGTTGTCCCACGTTGTCCCACGTTGTCCCACGGTGTCCCACGTTGTTCCATGGTTTCCCGCGTTGTCCCACGATGTCCACAGATGTCCAACGGTGTCCAACGATGTCCAACGGTGTCCCACGTTGTCCCACGTTGTCCCACGTTGTCCCACGTTGTCCCACGTTGTTCCATGGTTTCCCACGTTGTCCCACGTTGTCCCACGTTGTCCCACGGTGTCCAACGATGTCCAACGGTGTCCAACGGTGTCCCACGGTGTCCAACGGTGTCCCACGTTGTCCCACGTTGTCCCACGTTGTCCCACGTTGTCCAACGGTGTCCCACGGTGTCCAACGGTATCCCACGTTGTCCCACGTTGTCCCATGTTGTCCCACGTTGTCCCACGTTGTCCCACGTTGTCCCACGTTGTCCCACGGTGTCCAACGGTGTCCAACGGTGTCCAACGGTGTCCAACGATGTCCAACGATGTCCAACGGTGTCCAACGGTGTCCCACGTTGTCCCACGTTGTCCCACGTTGTCCCACGGTGTCCAACGATGTCCAACGGTGTCCCACGTTGTCCAACGGTGTCCCACGTTGTCCCACGTTGTCCCACGTTGTCCCACGTTGTCCCACGTTGTCCCACGATGTCCCACGTTGTCCCACGTTGTCCCACGTTGTCCCATGTTGTCCCACGTTGTCCCACGTTGTCCCACGTTGTCCCACGTTGTCCCACGGTGTCCAACGATGTCCAACGGTGTCCCACGATGTCCCACGTTGTCCCACGTTGTCCCACGTTGTCCCACGTTGTCCCACGTTGTCCCACGTTGTCCCACGTTGTCCCACGTTGTCCCACGTTGTCCCACGGTGTCCAACGATGTCCAACGGTGTCCCACGGTGTCCAACGATGTCCAACGGTGTCCCACGTTGTCCCACGTTGTCCCACGTTGTCCCACGTTGTCCCACGTTGTCCCATGGTTTCCCACGTTGTCCCACGTTGTCCCACGGTGTCCAACGATGTCCAACGGTGTCCAACGGTGTCCCACGGTGTCCAACGGTGTCCAACGATGTCCAACGGTGTCCAACGGTGTCCCACGATGTCCACCGATGTCCAACGGTGTCCAACGGTGTCCAACGGTGTCCAACGGTGTCCAACGGTGTCCAACGGTGTCCAACGGTGTCCAACGATGTCCAACGATGTCCAACGATGTCCAACGGTGTCCCACGATGTCCAACGATGTCCAACGATGTCCAACGGTGTCCAACGGTGTCCCACGTTGTCCCACGTTGTCCCACGTTGTCCCACGGTGTCCAACGATGTCCAACGGTGTCCCACGTTGTCCCACGGTGTCCAACGATGTCCAACGGTGTCCCACGTTGTCCCACGTTGTCCCACGTTGTCCCACGTTGTCCCACGTTGTCCCACGTTGTCCCACGTTGTCCCACGTTGTCCCACGTTGTCCCACGGTGTCCAACGATGTCCAACGGTGTCCCACGTTGTCCCACGTTGTCCCACGTTGTCCCACGTTGTCCCACGTTGTCCCACGTTGTCCCACGTTGTCCCACGTTGTCCCACGTTGTCCCACGTTGTCCCACGTTGTCCCACGTTGTCCCACGTTGTCCCACGTTGTCCCACGTTGTCCCACGTTGTCCCACGTTGTCCCACGGTGTCCAACGATGTCCAACGGTGTCCCACGTTGTCCCACGTTGTCCCACGTTGTCCAACGGTGTCCAACGGTGTCCAACGATGTCCAACGGTGTCCCACGATGTCCAACGATGTCCAACGATGTCCAACGGTGTCCAACGGTGTCCCACGTTGTCCCACGTTGTCCCACGTTGTCCCACGTTGTCCCACGTTGTTCCATGGTTTCCCACGTTGTCCCACGTTGTCCCACGTTGTCCCACGGTGTCCAACGATGTCCAACGGTGTCCAACGGTGTCCCACGGTGTCCAACGGTGTCCCACGTTGTCCCACGTTGTCCCACGTTGTCCAACGGTGTCCCACGGTGTCCAACGGTATCCCACGTTGTCCCACGTTGTCCCATGTTGTCCCACGTTGTCCCACGTTGTCCCACGTTGTCCCACGTTGTCCCACGGTGTCCAACGGTGTCCAACGATGTCCAACGGTGTCCAACGATGTCCAACGGTGTCCCACGATGTCCAACGATGTCCAACGATGTCCCACGGTGTCCCACGGTGTCCCACGTTGTCCCACGTTGTCCCACGTTGTCCCACGGTGTCCAACGATGTCCAACGGTCTCCCACGTTGTCCAACGGTGTCCCACGTTGTCCCACGTTGTCCCACGTTGTCCCACGTTGTCCCACGTTGTCCCACGATGTCCCACGTTGTCCCACGTTGTCCCACGTTGTCCCACGTTGTCCCACGTTGTCCCACGTTGTCCCACGTTGTCCCACGTTGTCCCACGTTGTCCCACGTTGTCCCACGTTGTCCCACGATGTCCCACGTTGTCCCACGTTGTCCCACGTTGTCCCACGTTGTCCCACGTTGTCCCACGTTGTCCCACGTTGTCCCACGTTGTCCCACGTTGTCCCACGTTGTCCCACGTTGTCCCACGGTGTCCAACGGTGTCCAACGGTGTCCAACGATGTCCAACGATGTCCAACGGTGTCCAACGGTGTCCCACGTTGTCCCACGTTGTCCCACGTTGTCCCACGGTGTCCAACGATGTCCAACGGTGTCCCACGTTGTCCAACGGTGTCCCACGTTGTCCCACGTTGTCCCACGTTGTCCCACGTTGTCCCACGTTGTCCCACGATGTCCCACGTTGTCCCACGTTGTCCCACGTTGTCCCACGTTGTCCCACGTTGTCCCACGTTGTCCCACGTTGTCCCACGTTGTCCCACGTTGTCCCACGTTGTCCCACGTTGTCCCACGATGTCCCACGTTGTCCCACGTTGTCCCACGTTGTCCCACGTTGTCCCACGTTGTCCCACGTTGTCCCACGTTGTCCCACGTTGTCCCACGTTGTCCCACGTTGTCCCACGTTGTCCCACGGTGTCCAACGGTGTCCAACGGTGTCCAACGATGTCCAACGATGTCCAACGGTGTCCAACGGTGTCCCACGTTGTCCCACGTTGTCCCACGTTGTCCCACGTTGTCCCACGGTGTCCAACGATGTCCAACGGTGTCCCACGATGTCCCACGTTGTCCCACGTTGTCCCACGTTGTCCCACGTTGTCCCACGTTGTCCCACGTTGTCCCACGTTGTCCCACGTTGTCCCACGTTGTCCCACGTTGTCCCACGTTGTCCCACGTTGTCCCACGTTGTCCCACGTTGTCCCACGTTGTCCCACGTTGTCCCACGTTGTCCCACGTTGTCCCACGTTGTCCCACGTTGTCCCACGTTGTCCCACGTTGTCCCACGTTGTCCCACGTTGTCCCACGTTGTCCCACGGTGTCCAACGATGTCCAACGGTGTCCCACGTTGTCCCACGTTGTCCCACGTTGTCCAACGGTGTCCAACGGTGTCCAACGATGTCCAACGGTGTCCCACGATGTCCAACGATGTCCAACGGTGTCCAACGGTGTCCAACGGTGTCCAACGGTGTCCCACGGTGTCCAACGATGTCCAACGGTGTCCAACGATGTCCAACGGTGTCCCACGTTGTCCCACGTTGTCCCACGTTGTCCCACGGTGTCCAACGATGTCCAACGGTGTCCAACGATGTCCAACGGTGTCCAACGATGTCCAACGGTGTCCCACGATGTCCAACGATGTCCAACGATGTCCAACGGTGTCCAACGGTGTCCCACGTTGTCCCACGTTGTCCCACGTTGTCCCACGGTGTCCAACGATGTCCAACGGTCTCCCACGTTGTCCAACGGTCTCCCACGATGTCCCACGTTGTCCCACGTTGTCCCACGTTGTCCCACGTTGTCCCACGTTGTCCCACGTTGTCCCACGTTGTCCCACGTTGTCCCACGTTGTCCCACGTTGTCCCACGTTGTCCCACGTTGTCCCACGTTGTCCCACGTTGTCCCACGTTGTCCCACGTTGTCCCACGTTGTCCCACGTTGTCCCACGTTGTCCCACGTTGTCCCACGTTGTCCCACGTTGTCCCACGTTGTCCCACGGTGTCCAACGGTGTCCAACGGTGTCCAACGATGTCCAACGATGTCCAACGGTGTCCAACGGTGTCCCACGTTGTCCCACGTTGTCCCACGTTGTCCCACGTTGTCCCACGTTGTCCCACGGTGTCCAACGGTGTCCAACGGTGTCCAACGATGTCCAACGATGTCCAACGGTGTCCAACGGTGTCCCACGTTGTCCCACGTTGTCCCACGTTGTCCCACGTTGTCCCACGTTGTCCCACGTTGTCCCACGTTGTCCCACGTTGTCCCACGTTGTCCCACGTTGTCCCACGTTGTCCCACGTTGTCCCACGTTGTCCCACGTTGTCCCACGTTGTCCCACGATGTCCCACGTTGTCCCACGTTGTCCCACGTTGTCCCACGTTGTCCCACGTTGTCCCACGTTGTCCCACGTTGTCCCACGTTGTCCCACGTTGTCCCACGTTGTCCCACGTTGTCCCACGGTGTCCAACGGTGTCCAACGGTGTCCAACGATGTCCAACGATGTCCAACGGTGTCCAACGGTGTCCCACGTTGTCCCACGTTGTCCCACGTTGTCCCACGGTGTCCAACGATGTCCAACGGTGTCCCACGTTGTCCAACGGTGTCCCACGTTGTCCCACGTTGTCCCACGTTGTCCCACGTTGTCCCACGTTGTCCCACGATGTCCCACGTTGTCCCACGTTGTCCCACGTTGTCCCACGTTGTCCCACGTTGTCCCACGTTGTCCCACGTTGTCCCACGTTGTCCCACGTTGTCCCACGTTGTCCCACGTTGTCCCACGATGTCCCACGTTGTCCCACGTTGTCCCACGTTGTCCCACGTTGTCCCACGTTGTCCCACGTTGTCCCACGTTGTCCCACGTTGTCCCACGTTGTCCCACGTTGTCCCACGTTGTCCCACGGTGTCCAACGGTGTCCAACGGTGTCCAACGATGTCCAACGATGTCCAACGGTGTCCAACGGTGTCCCACGTTGTCCCACGTTGTCCCACGTTGTCCCACGTTGTCCCACGGTGTCCAACGATGTCCAACGGTGTCCCACGATGTCCCACGTTGTCCCACGTTGTCCCACGTTGTCCCACGTTGTCCCACGTTGTCCCACGTTGTCCCACGTTGTCCCACGTTGTCCCACGTTGTCCCACGTTGTCCCACGTTGTCCCACGTTGTCCCACGTTGTCCCACGTTGTCCCACGTTGTCCCACGTTGTCCCACGTTGTCCCACGTTGTCCCACGTTGTCCCACGTTGTCCCACGTTGTCCCACGTTGTCCCACGTTGTCCCACGTTGTCCCACGGTGTCCCACGGTGTCCAACGGTGTCCAACGGTGTCCCACGTTGTCCCACGTTGTCCCACGTTGTCCAACGGTGTCCAACGGTGTCCAACGATGTCCAACGGTGTCCCACGATGTCCAACGATGTCCAACGGTGTCCAACGGTGTCCAACGGTGTCCAACGGTGTCCCACGGTGTCCAACGATGTCCAACGGTGTCCAACGATGTCCAACGGTGTCCCACGTTGCCCCACGTTGTCCCACGTTGTCCCACGGTGTCCAACGATGTCCAACGGTGTCCAACGATGTCCAACGGTGTCCAACGATGTCCAACGGTGTCCCACGATGTCCAACGATGTCCAACGATGTCCAACGGTGTCCAACGGTGTCCCACGTTGTCCCACGTTGTCCCACGTTGTCCCACGGTGTCCAACGATGTCCAACGGTCTCCCACGTTGTCCAACGGTCTCCCACGATGTCCCACGTTGTCCCACGTTGTCCCACGTTGTCCCACGTTGTCCCACGTTGTCCCACGTTGTCCCACGTTGTCCCACGTTGTCCCACGTTGTCCCACGTTGTCCCACGATGTCCCACGTTGTCCCACGTTGTCCCACGTTGTCCCACGTTGTCCCACGTTGTCCCACGTTGTCCCACGTTGTCCCACGTTGTCCCACGTTGTCCCACGTTGTCCCACGTTGTCCCACGTTGTCCCACGTTGTCCCACGGTGTCCAACGGTGTCCAACGGTGTCCAACGATGTCCAACGATGTCCAACGGTGTCCAACGGTGTCCCACGTTGTCCCACGTTGTCCCACGTTGTCCCACGGTGTCCAACGATGTCCAACGGTGTCCCACGTTGTCCAACGGTGTCCCACGTTGTCCCACGTTGTCCCACGTTGTCCCACGTTGTCCCACGTTGTCCCACGATGTCCCACGTTGTCCCACGTTGTCCCACGTTGTCCCACGTTGTCCCACGTTGTCCCACGTTGTCCCACGTTGTCCCACGGTGTCCAACGGTGTCCAACGGTGTCCAACGATGTCCAACGGTGTCCAACGGTGTCCCACGGTGTCCAACGGTGTCCCACGTTGTCCCACGTTGTCCCACGTTGTCCCACGTTGTCCAACGGTGTCCCACGGTGTCCAACGGTATCCCACGTTGTCCCACGTTGTCCCATGTTGTCCCACGTTGTCCCACGTTGTCCCACGTTGTCCCACGTTGTCCCACGGTGTCCAACGGTGTCCAACGATGTCCAACGGTGTCCAACGATGTCCAACGGTGTCCCACGATGTCCAACGATGTCCAACGATGTCCAACGGTGTCCAACGGTGTCCCACGTTGTCCCACGTTGTCCCACGTTGTCCCACGGTGTCCCACGTTGTCCAACGGTCTCCCACGTTGTCCAACGGTGTCCCACGTTGTCCCACGTTGTCCCACGTTGTCCCACGTTGTCCCACGTTGTCCCACGATGTCCCACGTTGTCCCACGTTGTCCCACGTTGTCCCACGTTGTCCCACGTTGTCCCACGTTGTCCCACGTTGTCCCACGTTGTCCCACGTTGTCCCACGTTGTCCCACGTTGTCCCACGATGTCCCACGTTGTCCCACGTTGTCCCACGTTGTCCCACGTTGTCCCACGTTGTCCCACGTTGTCCCACGTTGTCCCACGTTGTCCCACGTTGTCCCACGTTGTCCCACGTTGTCCCACGGTGTCCAACGGTGTCCAACGGTGTCCAACGATGTCCAACGATGTCCAACGGTGTCCAACGGTGTCCCACGTTGTCCCACGTTGTCCCACGTTGTCCCACGGTGTCCAACGATGTCCAACGGTGTCCCACGTTGTCCAACGGTGTCCCACGTTGTCCCACGTTGTCCCACGTTGTCCCACGTTGTCCCACGTTGTCCCACGATGTCCCACGTTGTCCCACGTTGTCCCACGTTGTCCCACGTTGTCCCACGTTGTCCCACGTTGTCCCACGTTGTCCCACGTTGTCCCACGTTGTCCCACGTTGTCCCACGTTGTCCCACGATGTCCCACGTTGTCCCACGTTGTCCCACGTTGTCCCACGTTGTCCCACGTTGTCCCACGTTGTCCCACGTTGTCCCACGTTGTCCCACGTTGTCCCACGTTGTCCCACGTTGTCCCACGGTGTCCAACGGTGTCCAACGGTGTCCAACGATGTCCAACGATGTCCAACGGTGTCCAACGGTGTCCCACGTTGTCCCACGTTGTCCCACGTTGTCCCACGTTGTCCCACGGTGTCCAACGATGTCCAACGGTGTCCCACGATGTCCCACGTTGTCCCACGTTGTCCCACGTTGTCCCACGTTGTCCCACGTTGTCCCACGTTGTCCCACGTTGTCCCACGTTGTCCCACGTTGTCCCACGTTGTCCCACGTTGTCCCACGTTGTCCCACGTTGTCCCACGTTGTCCCACGTTGTCCCACGTTGTCCCACGTTGTCCCACGTTGTCCCACGTTGTCCCACGTTGTCCCACGTTGTCCCACGTTGTCCCACGTTGTCCCACGTTGTCCCACGTTGTCCCACGGTGTCCAACGATGTCCAACGGTGTCCCACGTTGTCCCACGTTGTCCCACGTTGTCCAACGGTGTCCAACGGTGTCCAACGATGTCCAACGGTGTCCCACGATGTCCAACGATGTCCAACGATGTCCAACGGTGTCCAACGGTGTCCCACGTTGTCCCACGTTGTCCCACGTTGTCCCACGGTGTCCAACGATGTCCAACGGTGTCCCACGTTGTGCAACGGTGTCCCACGTTGTCCCACGTTGTCCCACGTTGTCCCACGTTGTCCCACGTTGTCCCACGTTGTCCCACGATGTCCCACGCTGTCCCACGTTGTCCCACGTTGTCCCACGTTGTCCCACGTTGTCCCACGTTGTCCCACGGTGTCCAACGGTGTCCCACGTTGTCCCACGTTGTCCCACGTTGTCCCACGTTGTCCCACGTTGTCCCACGTTGTCCCACGTTGTCCCACGATGTCCCACGTTGTCCCACGTTGTCCCACGTTGTCCCACGTTGTCCCACGTTGTCCCACGTTGTCCCACGTTGTCCCACGTTGTCCCACGTTGCCCCACGTTGTCCCACGTTGTCCCACGGTGTCCAACGATGTCCAACGGTGTCCCACGTTGTCCCACGTTGTCCCACGTTGTCCAACGGTGTCCAACGGTGTCCAACGATGTCCAACGGTGTCCCACGATGTCCAACGATGTCCAACGATGTCCAACGGTGTCCAACGGTGTCCCACGTTGTCCCACGTTGTCCCACGTTGTCCCACGGTGTCCAACGATGTCCAACGGTGTCCCACGTTGTCCAACGGTGTCCCACGTTGTCCCACGTTGTCCCACGTTGTCCCACGTTGTCCCACGATGTCCCGCGTTGTCCCACGTTGTCCCACGTTGTCCCACGTTGTCCCACGTTGTCCCACGTTGTCCCACGTTGTCCCACGTTGTCCCACGTTGTCCCACGTTGTCCCACGGTGTCCAACGGTGTCCAACGGTGTCCCACGTTGTCCCACGTTGTCCTACGTTGTCCCACGTTGTCCCACGTTGTCCCACGTTGTCCCACGTTGTCCCACGTTGTCCCACGTTGTCCCACGTTGTCCCACGGTGTCCAACGGTGTCCAACGATGTCCAACGGTGTCCAACGGTGTCCCACGTTGTCCCACGTTGTCCCACGTTGTCCCACGTTGTCCCACGTTGTCCCACGTTGTCCCACGTTGTCCCACGTTGTCCCACGTTGTCCCACGTTGTCCCACGTTGTCCCACGTTGTCCCACGGTGTCCAACGGTGTCCCACGTTGTCCCACGTTGTCCAACGGTGTCCAACGATGTCCAACGGTGTCCAACGGTGTCCCACGGTGTCCCACGTTGTCCCACGTTGTCCCACGTTGTCCCACGTTGTCCCACGTTGTCCCACGTTGTCCCACGTTGTCCCACGGTGTCCAACGGTGTCCAACGGTGTCCAACGGTGTCCAACGATGTCCAACGGTGTCCAACGGTGTCCCACGGTGTCCAACGGTGTCCAACGGTGTCCCACGGTGTCCAACGGTGTCCCACGTTGTCCCACGTTGTCCCACGTTGTCCCACGTTGTCCCACGATGTCCCACGTTGTCCAACGATGTCCAACGGTGTCCCACGTTGTCCTACGTTGTCCCACGTTGTCCCACGTTGTCCCACGTTGTCCCACGTTGTCCCACGGTGTCCAACGGTGTCCAACGATGTCCAACGGTGTCCAACGGTGTCCCACGTTGTCCCACGTTGTCCCACGGTGTCCAACGATGTCCAACGGTGTCCCACGTTGTCCCACGTTGTCCCACGTTGTCCCACGTTGTCCCACGTTGTTCCATGGTTTCCCACGTTGTCCCACGTTGTCCCACGGTGTCCAACGATGTCCAACGGTGTCCAACGGTGTCCCACGGTGTCCAACGGTGTCCCACGTTGTCCCACGTTGTCCCACGTTGTCCCACGTTGTCCCACGTTGTCCAACGGTGTCCCACGATGTCCAACGGTGTCCCACGTTGTCCCACGTTGTCCCACGTTGTCCCACGTTGTCCCACGTTGTCCCACGTTGTCCCACGTTGTCCCACGTTGTCCCACGTTGTCCCACGGTGTCCCACGGTGTCCAACGGTGTCCCACGGTGTCCAACGGTGTCCCACGTTGTCCCACGTTGTCCCACGTTGTCCCACGTTGTCCCATGTTGTCCCACGTTGTCCCACGTTGTCCCACGTTGTCCCACGGTGTCCCACGTTGTTCCATGGTTTCCCGCGTTGTCCCACGATGTCCACAGATGTCCAACGGTGTCCAACGATGTCCAACGGTGTCCCACGTTGTCCCACGTTGTCCCACGTTGTCCCACGTTGTCCCACGTTGTTCCATGGTTTCCCACGTTGTCCCACGTTGTCCCACGTTGTCCCACGGTGTCCAACGATGTCCAACGGTGTCCAACGGTGTCCCACGGTGTCCAACGGTGTCCCACGTTGTCCCACGTTGTCCCACGTTGTCCCACGTTGTCCAACGGTGTCCCACGGTGTCCAACGGTATCCCACGTTGTCCCACGTTGTCCCATGTTGTCCCACGTTGTCCCACGTTGTCCCACGTTGTCCCACGTTGTCCCACGGTGTCCAACGGTGTCCAACGATGTCCAACGGTGTCCAACGGTGTCCCACGATGTCCACCGATGTCCAACGGTGTCCAACGGTGTCCAACGGTGTCCAACGGTGTCCCACGGTGTCCAACGATGTCCAACGGTGTCCAACGATGTCCAACGGTGTCCCACGTTGTCCCACGTTGTCCCACGTTGTCCCACGGTGTCCAACGATGTCCAACGGTGTCCAACGATGTCCAACGGTGTCCAACGATGTCCAACGGTGTCCCACGATGTCCAACGATGTCCAACGATGTCCAACGGTGTCCAACGGTGTCCCACGTTGTCCCACGTTGTCCCACGTTGTCCCACGGTGTCCAACGATGTCCAACGGTCTCCCACGTTGTCCAACGGTCTCCCACGATGTCCCACGTTGTCCCACGTTGTCCCACGTTGTCCCACGTTGTCCCACGTTGTCCCACGTTGTCCCACGTTGTCCCACGTTGTCCCACGTTGTCCCACGTTGTCCCACGATGTCCCACGTTGTCCCACGTTGTCCCACGTTGTCCCACGTTGTCCCACGTTGTCCCACGTTGTCCCACGTTGTCCCACGTTGTCCCACGTTGTCCCACGTTGTCCCACGTTGTCCCACGTTGTCCCACGTTGTCCCACGGTGTCCAACGGTGTCCAACGGTGTCCAACGATGTCCAACGATGTCCAACGGTGTCCAACGGTGTCCCACGTTGTCCCACGTTGTCCCACGTTGTCCCACGGTGTCCAACGATGTCCAACGGTGTCCCACGTTGTCCAACGGTGTCCCACGTTGTCCCACGTTGTCCCACGTTGTCCCACGTTGTCCCACGTTGTCCCACGATGTCCCACGTTGTCCCACGTTGTCCCACGTTGTCCCATGTTGTCCCACGTTGTCCCACGTTGTCCCACGTTGTCCCACGTTGTCCCACGGTGTCCAACGATGTCCAACGGTGTCCCACGATGTCCCACGTTGTCCCACGTTGTCCCACGTTGTCCCACGTTGTCCCACGTTGTCCCACGTTGTCCCACGTTATCCCACGTTGTCCCACGTTGTCCCACGGTGTCCAACGATGTCCAACGGTGTCCCACGTTGTCCCACGTTGTCCCACGTTGTCCCACGTTGTCCCACGTTGTCCCACGTTGTCCCACGTTGTCCCACGTTGTCCCACGTTGTCCCACGTTGTCCCACGTTGTCCCACGGTGTCCAACGATGTCCAACGGTGTCCCACGTTGTCCCACGTTGTCCCACGTTGTCCCACGTTGTCCCACGTTGTTCCATGGTTTCCCACGTTGTCCCACGTTGTCCCACGGTGTCCAACGATGTCCAACGGTGTCCAACGGTGTCCCACGGTGTCCAACGGTGTCCAACGATGTCCAACGGTGTCCAACGGTGTCCCACGATGTCCACCGATGTCCAACGGTGTCCAACGGTGTCCAACGGTGTCCAACGGTGTCCAACGGTGTCCAACGGTGTCCAACGGTGTCCAACGATGTCCAACGATGTCCAACGATGTCCAACGGTGTCCCACGATGTCCAACGATGTCCAACGATGTCCAACGGTGTCCAACGGTGTCCCACGTTGTCCCACGTTGTCCCACGTTGTCCCACGGTGTCCAACGATGTCCAACGGTGTCCCACGTTGTCCCACGGTGTCCAACGATGTCCAACGGTGTCCCACGTTGTCCCACGTTGTCCCACGTTGTCCCACGTTGTCCCACGTTGTCCCACGTTGTCCCACGTTGTCCCACGTTGTCCCACGTTGTCCCACGTTGTCCCACGGTGTCCAACGATGTCCAACGGTGTCCCACGTTGTCCCACGTTGTCCCACGTTGTCCCACGTTGTCCCACGGTGTCCAACGGTGTCCAACGGTGTCCAACGGTGTCCAACGATGTCCAACGGTGTCCAACGGTGTCCAACGGTGTCCCACGTTGTCCCACGTTGTCCCACGTTGTCCCACGTTGTCCCACGTTGTCCCACGTTGTCCCACGTTGTCCCACGTTGTCCCACGTTGTCCCACGTTGTCCCACGATGTCCCACGTTGTCCCACGTTGTCCCACGTTGTCCCACGTTGTCCCACGTTGTCCCACGTTGTCCCACGTTGTCCCACGTTGTCCCACGTTGTCCCACGTTGTCCCACGTTGTCCCACGTTGTCCCACGTTGTCCCACGTTGTCCCACGTTGTCCCACGTTGTCCCACGTTGTCCCACGTTGTCCCACGTTGTCCCACGGTGTCCAACGGTGTCCAACGGTGTCCAACGGTGTCCAACGATGTCCAACGATGTCCAACGGTGTCCAACGGTGTCCCACGTTGTCCCACGTTGTCCCACGGTGTCCAACGATGTCCAACGGTGTCCCACGTTGTCCCACGTTGTCCCACGTTGTCCCACGTTGTCCCACGGTGTCCAACGATGTCCAACGGTGTCCAACGGTGTCCCACGGTGTCCAACGGTGTCCAACGATGTCCAACGATGTCCAACGATGTCTCACGTTGTCCAACGGTGTCCCACGTTGTCCCACGTTGTCCCACGTTGTCCCACGTTGTCCCACGTTGTCCCACGATGTCCCACGTTGTCCCACGTTGTCCAACGGTGTCCCACGTTGTCCCACGTTGTCCCACGTTGTCCCACGTTGTCCCACGTTGTCCCACGGTGTCCAACGGTGTCCAACGGTGTCCAACGGTGTCCAACGATGTCCAACGATGTCCAACGGTGTCCAACGGTGTCCCACGTTGTCCCACGTTGTCCCACGGTGTCCAACGACGTCCAACGGTGTCCCACGTTGTCCCACGTTGTCCCACGTTGTGCCACGTTGTCCCACGTTGTTCCATGGTTTCCCACGTTGTCCCACGTTGTCCCACGGTGTCCAACGATGTCCAACGGTGTCCAACGGTGTCCCACGGTGTCCAACGGTGTCCAACGATGTCCAACGGTGTCCTACGGTGTCCCACGATGTCCACCGATGTCCAACGGTGTCCAACGGTGTCCAACGGTGTCCAACGGTGTCCAACGGTGTCCAACGATGTCCAACGATGTCCAACGATGTCCAACGGTGTCCAACGATGTCCAACGATGTCCAACGGTGTCCCACGATGTCCAACGATGTCCAACGATGTCCCACGTTGTCCCACGTTGTCCCACGTTGTCCCACGTTGTCCCACGTTGTCCCACGTTGTCCCACGTTGTCCCACGATGTCCCACGTTGTCCCACGTTGTCCCACGTTGTCCCACGTTGTCCCACGTTGTCCCAAGTTGTCCCACGTTGTCCCACGTTGTCCCACGTTGTCCCACGTTGTCCCACGTTGTCCCACGTTGTCCCACGTTGTCCCACGGTGTCCAACGATGTCCAACGGTGTCCCACGTTGTCCCACGTTGTCCCACGTTGTCCCACGGTGTCCAACGGTGTCCAACGATGTCCAACGGTGTCCCACGATGTCCAACGATGTCCAACGATGTCCAACGGTGTCCAACGGTGTCCCACGTTGTCCCACGTTGTCCCACGTTGTCCCACGGTGTCCCACGTTGTCCCACGTTGTCCCACGTTGTCCCACGGTGTCCAACGATGTCCAACGGTGTCCAACGGTGTCCAACGGTGTCCAACGGTGTCCAACGATGTCCAACGGTGTCCAACGGTGTCCCACGATGTCCACCGATGTCCAACGGTGTCCAACGGTGTCCAACGGTGTCCAACGGTGTCCAACGGTGTCCAACGGTGTCCAACGGTGTCCAACGATGTCCAACGATGTCCCACGTTGTCCCACGTTGTCCCACGTTGTCCCACGTTGTCCCACGTTGTCCCACGTTGTCCCACGGTGTCCAACGATGTCCCACGTTGTCCCACGTTGTCCCACGTTGTCCCACGATGTCCCACGTTGTCCCACGTTGTCCCACGTTGTCCCACGTTGTCCCACGTTGTCCCACGTTGTCCCACGTTGTCCCACGTTGTCCCACGGTGTCCAACGATGTCCAACGGTGTCCCACGTTGTCCCACGTTGTCCCACGTTGTCCCACGTTGTCCCACGTTGTTCCATGGTTTCCCACGTTGTCCCACGTTGTCCCACGGTGTCCAACGATGTCCAACGGTGTCCAACGGTGTCCCACGGTGTCCAACGGTGTCCAACGATGTCCAACGGTGTCCAACGGTGTCCCACGATGTCCACCGATGTCCAACGGTGTCCAACGGTGTCCAACGGTGTCCAACGGTGTCCAACGGTGTCCAACGGTGTCCAACGGTGTCCAACGATGTCCAACGATGTCCAACGATGTCCAACGGTGTCCCACGATGTCCAACGATGTCCAACGATGTCCAACGGTGTCCAACGGTGTCCCACGTTGTCCCACGTTGTCCCACGTTGTCCCACGGTGTCCAACGATGTCCAACGGTGTCCCACGTTGTCCCACGGTGTCCAACGATGTCCAACGGTGTCCCACGTTGTCCCACGTTGTCCCACGTTGTCCCACGTTGTCCCACGTTGTCCCACGTTGTCCCACGTTGTCCCACGTTGTCCCACGGTGTCCAACGATGTCCAACGGTGTCCCACGTTGTCCCACGTTGTCCCACGTTGTCCCACGTTGTCCCACGGTGTCCAACGGTGTCCAACGGTGTCCAACGGTGTCCAACGATGTCCAACGGTGTCCAACGGTGTCCAACGGTGTCCCACGTTGTCCCACGTTGTCCCACGTTGTCCCACGTTGTCCCACGTTGTCCCACGTTGTCCCACGTTGTCCCACGTTGTCCCACGTTGTCCCACGTTGTCCCACGATGTCCCACGTTGTCCCACGTTGTCCCACGTTGTCCCACGTTGTCCCACGTTGTCCCACGTTGTCCCACGTTGTCCCACGTTGTCCCACGTTGTCCCACGTTGTCCCACGTTGTCCCACGTTGTCCCACGTTGTCCCACGTTGTCCCACGTTGTCCCACGTTGTCCCACGGTGTCCAACGGTGTCCAACGGTGTCCAACGGTGTCCAACGATGTCCAACGATGTCCAACGGTGTCCAACGGTGTCCCACGTTGTCCCACGTTGTCCCACGGTGTCCAACGATGTCCAACGGTGTCCCACGTTGTCCCACGTTGTCCCACGTTGTCCCACGTTGTCCCACGTTGTTCCATGGTTTCCCACGTTGTCCCACGTTGTCCCACGGTGTCCAACGATGTCCAACGGTGTCCAACGGTGTCCCACGGTGTCCAACGGTGTCCAACGATGTCCAACGATGTCCAACGATGTCCCACGTTGTCCAACGGTGTCCCACGTTGTCCCACGTTGTCCCACGTTGTCCCACGTTGTCCCACGTTGTCCCACGATGTCCCACGTTGTCCCACGTTGTCCAACGGTGTCCCACGTTGTCCCACGTTGTCCCACGTTGTCCCACGTTGTCCCACGTTGTCCCACGGTGTCCAACGGTGTCCAACGGTGTCCAACGGTGTCCAACGATGTCCAACGATGTCCAACGGTGTCCAACGGTGTCCCACGTTGTCCCACGTTGTCCCACGGTGTCCAACGATGTCCAACGGTGTCCCACGTTGTCCCACGTTGTCCCACGTTGTGCCACGTTGTCCCACGTTGTTCCATGGTTTCCCACGTTGTCCCACGTTGTCCCACGGTGTCCAACGATGTCCAACGGTGTCCAACGGTGTCCCACGGTGTCCAACGGTGTCCAACGATGTCCAACGGTGTCCTGCGGTGTCCCACGATGTCCACCGATGTCCAACGGTGTCCAACGGTGTCCAACGGTGTCCAACGGTGTCCAACGGTGTCCAACGATGTCCAACGATGTCCAACGATGTCCAACGGTGTCCAACGATGTCCAACGACGTCCAACGGTGTCCCACGATGTCCAACGATGTCCAACGGTATCCCACGTTGTCCCACGTTGTCCCATGTTGTCCCACGTTGTCCCACGTTGTCCCATGTTGTCCCACGTTGTCCCACGTTGTCCCACGTTGTCCAACGGTGTCCCACGTTGTCCCACGTTGTCCCACGTTGTCCCACGTTGTCCCACGTTGTCCCACGTTGTCCCACGTTGTCCCACGTTGTCCCACGTTGTCCCACGTTGTCCCACGATGTCCCACGTTGTCCCACGTTGTCCCACGTTGTCCCACGTTGTCCCACGTTGTCCCACGTTGTCCCACGTTGTCCCACGTTGTCCCACGTTGTCCCACGTTGTCCCACGTTGTCCCACGTTGTCCCACGTTGTCCCACGTTGTCCCACGTTGTCCCACGGTGTCCAAATGTGTCCAACGGTGTCCAACGGTGTCCAACGGTGTCCCACGATGTCCACCGATGTCCAACGGTGTCCAACGGTGTCCAACGGTGTCCCACGGTGTCCAACGATGTCCAACGGTGTCCAACGATGTCCAACGGTGTCCCACGTTGTCCCACGTTGTCCCACGTTGTCCCACGTTGTCCCACGTTGTCCCACGGTGTCCCACGATGTCCCACGGTGTCCCACGTTGTCCAACGGTGTCCCACGTTGTCCCACGTTGTCCCACGTTGTCCCACGTTGTCCCACGTTGTCCCACGATGTCCCACGTTGTCCCACGTTGTCCCACGTTGTCCCACGTTGTCCCACGTTGTCCCACGTTGTCCCACGTTGTCCCACGATGTCCCACGTTGTCCCACGTTGTCCCACGTTGTCCCACGTTGTCCCACGTTGTCCCACGTTGTCCCACGTTGTCCCACGTTGTCCCACGTTGTCCCACGTTGTCCCACGTTGTCCCACGTTGTCCCACGGTGTCCAACGGTGTCCAACGATGTCCAACGGTGTCCCACGATGTCCAACGATGTCCAACGATGTCCAACGGTGTCCAACGGTGTCCCACGTTGTCCCACGTTGTCCCACGTTGTCCCACGGTGTCCCACGTTGTCCCACGTTGTCCCACGTTGTCCCACGGTGTCCAACGATGTCCAACGGTGTCCCACGTTGTCCCACGTTGTCCCACGTTGTCCCACGGTGTCCAACGGTGTCCAACGATGTCCAACGGTGTCCCACGATGTCCAACGATGTCCAACGATGTCCAACGGTGTCCAACGGTGTCCCACGTTGTCCCGCGTTGTCCCACGTTGTCCCACGGTGTCCAACGATGTCCAACGGTGTCCCACGTTGTCCAACGGTGTCCCACGTTGTCCCACGTTGTCCCACGTTGTCCCACGTTGTCCCACGTTGTCCCACGATGTCCCACGTTGTCCCACGTTGTCCCACGTTGTCCCACGTTGTCCCACGTTGTCCCACGTTGTCCCACGTTGTCCCACGTTGTCCCACGGTGTCCAACGGTGTCCAGCGGTGTCCAACGATGTCCAACGATGTGCAACGGTGTCCCACGATGTCCAACGATGTCCAACGATGTCCAACGGTGTCCCACGTTGTCCCACGTTGTCCCACGTTGTCCCACGTTGTCCCACGTTGTCCCACGGTGTCCAACGATACCCAACGGTGTCCCACGTTGTCCCACGTTGTCCCACGTTGTCCCACGTTGTCCCACGTTGTCCCACGTTGTCCCACGTTGTCCCACGTTGTCCCACGTTGTCCCACGTTGTCCCACGTTGTCCCACGTTGTCCCACGTTGTCCCACGGTGTCCAACGATGTCCAACGGTGTCCCACGTTGTCCCACGTTGTCCTACGTTGTCCCACGTTGTCCCACGTTGTCCCACGTTGTCCCACGTTGTCCCACGTTGTCCAACGATGTTCAACGGTGTCCCACGATGTCCAACGATGTCCAACGATGTCCAACGGTGTCCAACGATGTCCAACGGTGTCCAACGATGTCCAACGATGTCCAACGGTGTCCCACGATGTCCAACGATGTCCAACGATGTCCAACGGTGTCCGACGGTGTCCAACGGTGTCCCACGGTGTCCAACGGTGTCCCACGTTGTCCCACGTTGTTCCATGGTTTCCCACGTTGTCCCACGTTGTCCCACGTTGTCCCACGATGTCCCACGTTGTCCAACGGTGCCCAACGTTGTCCCACGTTGTCCCACGTTGTTCCATGGTTTCCCACGTTGTCCCACGTTGTCCAACGGTGTCCCACGTTGTCCAACGGTGTCCCACGTTGTCCCACGTTGTCCCACGTTGTCCCACGTTGTCCCACGATGTCCCACGGTGTCCAACGGTGTCCAACGGTGTCCAACGATGTCCAACGATGTCCAACGGTGTCCCACGATGTCCAACGATGTCCAACGATGTCCAACGGTGTCCCACGTTGTCCCACGTTGTCCCACGTTGTCCCACGTTGTCCCACGTTGTCCCACGGTGTCCAACGATACCCAACGGTGTCCCACGTTGTCCCACGTTGTCCCACGTTGTCCCACGTTGTCCCACGTTGTCCCACGTTGTCCCACGTTGTCCCACGTTGTCCCACGTTGTCCCACGGTGTCCAACGATGTCCAACGGTGTCCAACGGTGTCCCACGGTGTCCAACGGTGTCCCACGTTGTCCCACGTTGTCCCACGTTGTCCCACGTTGTCCCACGTTGTCCCACGTTGTCCCACGTTGTCCAACGATGTCCAACGGTGTCCCACGTTGTCCCACGTTGTTCCATGGTTTCCCACGTTGTCCCACGTTGTCCCACGTTGTCCCACGTTGTCCCACGTTGTCCCACGGTGTCCCACGGTGTCCAACAATGTCCAACGGTGTCCCACGTTGTCCCACGTTGTCCCACGTTGTCCCACGTTGTCCCACGTTGTCCCACGATGTCCCACGTTGTTCCACGTTGTCCCACGTTGTCCCACGTTGTCCCACGGTGTCCCACGGTGTCCAACAATGTCCAACGGTGTCCCACGTTGTCCCACGTTGTCCCACGTTGTCCCACGTTGTCCCACGTTGTCCCACGTTGTCCCACGTTGTCCCACGTTGTCCCACGTTGTCCCACGGTGTCCAACGATGTCCAACGGTGTCCAACGGTGTCCCACGGTGTCCAACGGTGTCCCACGTTGTCCCACGTTGTCCCACGTTGTCCCACGTTGTCCCACGTTGTCCCACGTTGTCCAACGATGTCCAACGGTGTCCCACGTTGTCCCACGTTGTTCCATGGTTTCCCACGTTGTCCCACGTTGTCCCACGTTGTCCCACGGTGTCCAACGATGTCCAACGGTGTCCAACGGTGTCCAACGGTGTCCAACGGTGTCCCACGTTGTCCCACGTTGTCCCACGTTGTCCCACGGTGTCCAACGATGTCCAACGGTGTCCCACGTTGTCCCACGTTGTCCCACGTTGTCCCACGTTGTCCCACGTTGTCCCACGATGTCCCACGTTGTCCCACGTTGTCCCACGTTGTCCCACGTTGTCCCACGTTGTCCCACGTTGTCCCACGTTGTCCCACGGTGTCCAACGATGTCCAACGGTGTCCAACGGTGTCCCACGGTGTCCAACGGTGTCCCACGTTGTCCCACGTTGTCCCACGTTGTCCCACGTTGTCCCACGTTGTCCCACGATGTCCCACATTGTCCCACGTTGTCCCACGTTGTCCCACGTTGTCCCACGTTGTCCCACGTTGTCCCACGGTGTCCAACGATGTCCAACGGTGTCCAACGGTGTCCAACGGTGTCCAACGATGTCCAACGATGTCCAACGATGTCCAACGGTGTCCAACGATGTCCAACGATGTCCAACGATGTCCAACGGTGTCCAACGATGTCCAACGGTGTCCAACGATGTCCAACGATGTCCAACGGTGTCCCACGATGTCCAACGATGTCCAACGATGTCCAACGGTGTCCAACGGTGTCCAACGGTGTCCCACGGTGTCCAACGGTGTCCCACGTTGTCCCACGTTGTCCCACGTTGTCCCACGTTGTCCCACGATGTCCCACGTTGTCCAACGGTGTCCAACGGTGTCCAACGATGTCCAACGATGTCCAACGGTGTCCCACGATGTCCAACGATGTCCAACGATGTCCAACGGTGTCCCACGTTGTCCCACGTTGTCCCACGTTGTCCCACGTTGTCCCACGTTGTCCCACGTTGTCCCACGGTGTCCAACGATGTCCAACGGTGTCCAACGGTGTCCAACGGTGTCCAACGATGTCCAACGATGTCCAACGATGTCCAACGGTGTCCAACGATGTCCAACGATGTCCAACGATGTCCAACGGTGTCCAACGATGTCCCACGTTGTCCCACGTTGTCCCACGTTGTCCCACGTTGTCCCACGTTGTCCCACGTTGTCCCACGGTGTCCAACGATGTCCAACGGTGTCCAACGGTGTCCCACGGTGTCCAACGGTGTCCCACGTTGTCCCACGTTGTCCCACGTTGTCCCACGATGTCCCACGGTGTCCAACGGTGTCCAACGGTGTCCAACGATGTCCAACGATGTCCAACGGTGTCCCACGATGTCCAACGATGTCCAACGATGTCCAACGGTGTCCCACGTTGTCCCACGTTGTCCCACGTTGTCCCACGTTGTCCCACGTTGTCCCACGGTGTCCAACGATACCCAACGGTGTCCCACGTTGTCCCACGTTGTCCCACGTTGTCCCACGTTGTCCCACGTTGTCCCACGTTGTCCCACGTTGTCCCACGTTGTCCCACGTTGTCCCACGTTGTCCCACGTTGTCCCACGTTGTCCCACGTTGTCCCACGGTGTCCAACGATGTCCAACGGTGTCCGACGTTGTCCCACGTTGTCCTACGTTGTCCCACGTTGTCCCACGTTGTCCCACGTTGTCCCACGTTGTCCCACGTTGTCCAACGATGTTCAACGGTGTCCCACGATGTCCAACGATGTCCAACGATGTCCAACGGTGTCCAACGATGTCCAACGGTGTCCAACGATGTCCAACGATGTCCAACGGTGTCCCACGATGTCCAACGATGTCCAACGATGTCCAACGGTGTCCGACGGTGTCCAACGGTGTCCCACGGTGTCCAACGGTGTCCCACGTTGTCCCACGTTGTTCCATGGTTTCCCACGTTGTCCCACGTTGTCCCACGTTGTCCCACGATGTCCCACGTTGTCCAACGGTGCCCAACGTTGTCCCACGTTGTCCCACGTTGTTCCATGGTTTCCCACGTTGTCCCACGTTGTCCAACGGTGTCCCACGTTGTCCAACGGTGTCCCACGTTGTCCCACGCTGTCCCACGTTGTCCCACGTTGTCCCACGATGTCCCACGTTGTCCCACGTTGTCCCACGTTGTCCCACGTTGTCCCACGTTGTCCCACGTTGTCCCACGTTGTCCCACGTTGTCCCACGTTGTCCCACGTTGTCCCACGTTGTCCCACGGTGTCCAACGATGTCCAACGGTGTCCAACGGTGTCCCACGGTGTCCAACGGTGTCCCACGTTGTCCCACGTTGTCCCACGTTGTCCCACGTTGTCCCACGTTGTCCCACGTTGTCCCACGTTGTCCAACGATGTCCAACGGTGTCCCACGTTGTCCCACGTTGTTCCATGGTTTCCCACGTTGTCCCACGTTGTCCCACGTTGTCCCACGTTGTCCCACGTTGTCCCACGGTGTCCCACGGTGTCCAACAATGTCCAACGGTGTCCCACGTTGTCCCACGTTGTCCCACGGTGTCCCACGTTGTCCCACGTTGTCCCACGATGTCCCACGTTGTTCCACGTTGTCCCACGTTGTCCCACGTTGTCCCACGTTGTCCCACGTTGTCCCACGTTGTCCCACGTGGTCCCACGTTGTCCCACGTTGTCCCACGGTGTCCAACGATGTCCAACGGTGTCCCACGTTGTCCAACGGTGTCCCACGTTGTCCCACGTTGTCCCACGTTGTCCCACGTTGTCCCACGATGTCCCACGTTGTCCCACGTTGTCCCACGTTGTCCCACGTTGTCCCACGTTGTCCCACGTTGTCCCACGTTGTCCCACGTTGTCCCACGTTGTCCCACGTTGTCCCACGTTGTCCCACGTTGTCCCACGTTGTCCCACGGTGTCCAACGATGTCCAACGGTGTCCAACGGTGTCCCACGGTGTCCAACGGTGTCCCACGTTGTCCCACGTTGTCCCACGTTGTCCCACGTTGTCCCACGTTGTCCCACGTTGTCCAACGATGTCCAACGGTGTCCCACGTTGTCCCACGTTGTTCCATGGTTTCCCACGTTGTCCCACGTTGTCCCACGTTGTCCCACGGTGTCCAACGATGTCCAACGGTGTCCAACGGTGTCCAACGGTGTCCAACGGTGTCCCACGTTGTCCCACGTTGTCCCACGTTGTCCCACGGTGTCCAACGATGTCCAACGGTGTCCCACGTTGTCCCACGTTGTCCCACGTTGTCCCACGTTGTCCCACGTTGTCCCACGATGTCCCACGTTGTCCCACGTTGTCCCACGTTGTCCCACGTTGTCCCACGTTGTCCCACGTTGTCCCACGTTGTCCCACGGTGTCCAACGATGTCCAACGGTGTCCAACGGTGTCCCACGGTGTCCAACGGTGTCCCACGTTGTCCCACGTTGTCCCACGTTGTCCCACGTTGTCCCACGTTGTCCCACGATGTCCCACATTGTCCCACGTTGTCCCACGTTGTCCCACGTTGTCCCACGTTGTCCCACGTTGTCCCACGGTGTCCAACGATGTCCAACGGTGTCCAACGGTGTCCAACGGTGTCCAACGATGTCCAACGATGTCCAACGATGTCCAACGGTGTCCAACGATGTCCAACGATGTCCAACGATGTCCAACGGTGTCCAACGATGTCCAACGGTGTCCAACGATGTCCAACGATGTCCAACGGTGTCCCACGATGTCCAACGATGTCCAACGATGTCCAACGGTGTCCAACGGTGTCCAACGGTGTCCCACGGTGTCCAACGGTGTCCCACGTTGTCCCACGTTGTCCCACGTTGTCCCACGTTGTCCCACGATGTCCCACGTTGTCCAACGGTGTCCAACGGTGTCCAACGATGTCCAACGATGTCCCACGTTGTCCCACGATGTCCCACGTTGTCCAACGGTGCCCAACGTTGTCCCACGTTGTCCCACGTTGTTCCATGGTTTCCCACGTTGTCCCACGTTGTCCAACGGTGTCCCACGTTGTCCAACGGTGTCCCACGTTGTCCCACGCTGTCCCACGTTGTCCCACGTTGTCCCACGATGTCCCACGTTGTCCCACGTTGTCCCACGTTGTCCCACGTTGTCCCACGTTGTCCCACGTTGTCCCACGTTGTCCCACGTTGTCCCACGTTGTCCCACGTTGTCCCACGTTGTCCCACGGTGTCCAACGATGTCCAACGGTGTCCAACGGTGTCCCACGGTGTCCAACGGTGTCCCACGTTGTCCCACGTTGTCCCACGTTGTCCCACGTTGTCCCACGTTGTCCCACGTTGTCCCACGTTGTCCAACGATGTCCAACGGTGTCCCACGTTGTCCCACGTTGTTCCATGGTTTCCCACGTTGTCCCACGTTGTCCCACGTTGTCCCACGTTGTCCCACGTTGTCCCACGGTGTCCCACGGTGTCCAACAATGTCCAACGGTGTCCCACGTTGTCCCACGTTGTCCCACGTTGTCCCACGTTGTCCCACGTTGTCCCACGCTGTCCCACGTTGTTCCACGTTGTCCCACGTTGTCCCACGTTGTCCCACGTTGTCCCACGTTGTCCCACGTTGTCCCACGTGGTCCCACGTTGTCCCACGTTGTCCCACGGTGTCCAACGATGTCCAACGGTGTCCCACGTTGTCCAACGGTGTCCCACGTTGTCCCACGTTGTCCCACGTTGTCCCACGTTGTCCCACGTTGTCCCACGTTGTCCCACGTTGTCCCACGTTGTCCCACGTTGTCCCACGTTGTCCCACGTTGTCCCACGTTGTCCCACGTTGTCCCACGTTGTCCCACGTTGTCCCACGTTGTCCCACGTTGTCCCACGTTGTCCCACGGTGTCCAACGATGTCCAACGGTGTCCAACGGTGTCCCACGGTGTCCAACGGTGTCCCACGTTGTCCCACGTTGTCCCACGTTGTCCCACGTTGTCCCACGTTGTCCCACGTTGTCCAACGATGTCCAACGGTGTCCCACGTTGTCCCACGTTGTTCCATGGTTTCCCACGTTGTCCCACGTTGTCCCACGTTGTCCCACGTTGTCCAACGATGTCCAACGGTGTCCCACGTTGTCCCACGTTGTTCCATGGTTTCCCACGTTGTCCCACGTTGTCCCACGATGTCCCACGTTGTCCAACGGTGCCCAACGTTGTCCCACGTTGTCCCACGTTGTTCCATGGTTTCCCACGTTGTCCCACGTTGTCCAACGGTGTCCCACGTTGTCCAACGGTGTCCCACGTTGTCCCACGCTGTCCCACGTTGTCCCACGTTGTCCCACGATGTCCCACGTTGTCCCACGTTGTCCCACGTTGTCCCACGTTGTCCCACGTTGTCCCACGTTGTCCCACGTTGTCCCACGTTGTCCCACGTTGTCCCACGTTGTCCCACGTTGTCCCACGGTGTCCAACGATGTCCAACGGTGTCCAACGGTGTCCCACGGTGTCCAACGGTGTCCCACGTTGTCCCACGTTGTCCCACGTTGTCCCACGTTGTCCCACGTTGTCCCACGTTGTCCCACGTTGTCCAACGATGTCCAACGGTGTCCCACGTTGTCCCACGTTGTTCCATGGTTTCCCACGTTGTCCCACGTTGTCCCACGTTGTCCCACGTTGTCCCACGTTGTCCCACGGTGTCCCACGCTGTCCAACAATGTCCAACGGTGTCCCACGTTGTCCCACGTTGTCCCACGTTGTCCCACGTTGTCCCACGTTGTCCCACGATGTCCCACGTTGTTCCACGTTGTCCCACGTTGTCCCACGTTGTCCCACGTTGTCCCACGTTGTCCCACGTTGTCCCACGTGGTCCCACGTTGTCCCACGTTGTCCCACGGTGTCCAACGATGTCCAACGGTGTCCCACGTTGTCCAACGGTGTCCCACGTTGTCCCACGTTGTCCCACGTTGTCCCACGTTGTCCCACGATGTCCCACGTTGTCCCACGTTGTCCCACGTTGTCCCACGTTGTCCCACGTTGTCCCACGTTGTCCCACGTTGTCCCACGTTGTCCCACGTTGTCCCACGTTGTCCCACGTTGTCCCACGTTGTCCCACGTTGTCCCACGGTGTCCAACGATGTCCAACGGTGTCCAACGGTGTCCCACGGTGTCCAACGGTGTCCCACGTTGTCCCACGTTGTCCCACGTTGTCCCACGTTGTCCCACGTTGTCCCACGTTGTCCAACGATGTCCAACGGTGTCCCACGTTGTCCCACGTTGTTCCATGGTTTCCCACGTTGTCCCACGTTGTCCCACGTTGTCCCACGGTGTCCAACGATGTCCAACGGTGTCCAACGGTGTCCAACGGTGTCCAACGGTGTCCCACGTTGTCCCACGTTGTCCCACGTTGTCCCACGGTGTCCAACGATGTCCAACGGTGTCCCACGTTGTCCCACGTTGTCCCACGTTGTCCCACGTTGTCCCACGTTGTCCCACGATGTCCCACGTTGTCCCACGTTGTCCCACGTTGTCCCACGTTGTCCCACGTTGTCCCACGTTGTCCCACGTTGTCCCACGGTGTCCAACGATGTCCAACGGTGTCCAACGGTGTCCCACGGTGTCCAACGGTGTCCCACGTTGTCCCACGTTGTCCCACGTTGTCCCACGTTGTCCCACGTTGTCCCACGATGTCCCACATTGTCCCACGTTGTCCCACGTTGTCCCACGTTGTCCCACGTTGTCCCACGTTGTCCCACGGTGTCCAACGATGTCCAACGGTGTCCAACGGTGTCCAACGGTGTCCAACGATGTCCAACGATGTCCAACGATGTCCAACGGTGTCCAACGATGTCCAACGATGTCCAACGATGTCCAACGGTGTCCAACGATGTCCAACGGTGTCCAACGATGTCCAACGATGTCCAACGGTGTCCCACGATGTCCAACGATGTCCAACGATGTCCAACGGTGTCCAACGGTGTCCAACGGTGTCCCACGGTGTCCAACGGTGTCCCACGTTGTCCCACGTTGTCCCACGTTGTCCCACGTTGTCCCACGATGTCCCACGTTGTCCAACGGTGTCCAACGGTGTCCAACGATGTCCAACGATGTCCCACGTTGTCCCACGATGTCCCACGTTGTCCAACGGTGCCCAACGTTGTCCCACGTTGTCCCACGTTGTTCCATGGTTTCCCACGTTGTCCCACGTTGTCCAACGGTGTCCCACGTTGTCCAACGGTGTCCCACGTTGTCCCACGCTGTCCCACGTTGTCCCACGTTGTCCCACGATGTCCCACGTTGTCCCACGTTGTCCCACGTTGTCCCACGTTGTCCCACGTTGTCCCACGTTGTCCCACGTTGTCCCACGTTGTCCCACGTTGTCCCACGTTGTCCCACGTTGTCCCACGGTGTCCAACGATGTCCAACGGT
The DNA here is from genome assembly GCF_910591885.1 of Bombus terrestris. Taxonomy (NCBI): domain Eukaryota; kingdom Metazoa; phylum Arthropoda; class Insecta; order Hymenoptera; family Apidae; genus Bombus; species Bombus terrestris. The sequence goes on along the minus strand of NW_025963640.1, from coordinate 14,149 downwards.
GTCCAACGGTGTCCCACGGTGTCCAACGGTGTCCCACGTTGTCCCACGTTGTCCCACGTTGTCCCACGTTGTCCCACGTTGTCCCACGTTGTCCCACGTTGTCCAACGATGTCCAACGGTGTCCCACGTTGTCCCACGTTGTTCCATGGTTTCCCACGTTGTCCCACGTTGTCCCACGTTGTCCCACGTTGTCCCACGTTGTCCCACGGTGTCCCACGGTGTCCAACAATGTCCAACGGTGTCCCACGTTGTCCCACGTTGTCCCACGTTGTCCCACGTTGTCCCACGTTGTCCCACGTTGTCCCACGTTGTTCCACGTTGTCCCACGTTGTCCCACGTTGTCCCACGTTGTCCCACGTTGTCCCACGTTGTCCCACGTGGTCCCACGTTGTCCCACGTTGTCCCACGGTGTCCAACGATGTCCAACGGTGTCCCACGTTGTCCAACGGTGTCCCACGTTGTCCCACGTTGTCCCACGTTGTCCCACGTTGTCCCACGATGTCCCACGTTGTCCCACGTTGTCCCACGTTGTCCCACGTTGTCCCACGTTGTCCCACGTTGTCCCACGTTGTCCCACGTTGTCCCACGTTGTCCCACGTTGTCCCACGTTGTCCCACGTTGTCCCACGTTGTCCCACGGTGTCCAACGATGTCCAACGGTGTCCAACGGTGTCCCACGGTGTCCAACGGTGTCCCACGTTGTCCCACGTTGTCCCACGTTGTCCCACGTTGTCCCACGTTGTCCCACGTTGTCCAACGATGTCCAACGGTGTCCCACGTTGTCCCACGTTGTTCCATGGTTTCCCACGTTGTCCCACGTTGTCCCACGTTGTCCCACGGTGTCCAACGATGTCCAACGGTGTCCAACGGTGTCCAACGGTGTCCAACGGTGTCCCACGTTGTCCCACGTTGTCCCACGTTGTCCCACGGTGTCCAACGATGTCCAACGGTGTCCCACGTTGTCCCACGTTGTCCCACGTTGTCCCACGTTGTCCCACGTTGTCCCACGATGTCCCACGTTGTCCCACGTTGTCCCACGTTGTCCCACGTTGTCCCACGTTGTCCCACGTTGTCCCACGTTGTCCCACGGTGTCCAACGATGTCCAACGGTGTCCAACGGTGTCCCACGGTGTCCAACGGTGTCCCACGTTGTCCCACGTTGTCCCACGTTGTCCCACGTTGTCCCACGTTGTCCCACGATGTCCCACATTGTCCCACGTTGTCCCACGTTGTCCCACGTTGTCCCACGTTGTCCCACGTTGTCCCACGGTGTCCAACGATGTCCAACGGTGTCCAACGGTGTCCAACGGTGTCCAACGATGTCCAACGATGTCCAACGATGTCCAACGGTGTCCAACGATGTCCAACGATGTCCAACGATGTCCAACGGTGTCCAACGATGTCCAACGGTGTCCAACGATGTCCAACGATGTCCAACGGTGTCCCACGATGTCCAACGATGTCCAACGATGTCCAACGGTGTCCAACGGTGTCCAACGGTGTCCCACGGTGTCCAACGGTGTCCCACGTTGTCCCACGTTGTCCCACGTTGTCCCACGTTGTCCCACGATGTCCCACGTTGTCCAACGGTGTCCAACGGTGTCCAACGATGTCCAACGATGTCCAACGGTGTCCCACGATGTCCAACGATGTCCAACGATGTCCAACGGTGTCCCACGTTGTCCCACGTTGTCCCACGTTGTCCCACGTTGTCCCACGTTGTCCCACGTTGTCCCACGTTGTCCCACGGTGTCCAACGATGTCCAACGGTGTCCAACGGTGTCCCACGGTGTCCAACGGTGTCCCACGTTGTCCCACGTTGTCCCACGTTGTCCCACGTTGTCCCACGGTGTCCCACGGTGTCCAACGTTGTCCAACGGTGTCCGACGTTGTCCCACGTTGTCCCACGTTGTCCCACGTTGTCCCACGTTGTCCCACGATGTCCCACGTTGTCCCACGTTGTCCCACGTTGTCCCACGTTGTCCCACGTTGTCCCACGTTGTCCCACGCTGTCCCACGTGGTCCCACGTTGTCCCACATTGTCCCACGGTGTCCAACGATGTCCAACGGTGTCCCACGTTGTCCAACGGTGTCCCACGTTGTCCCACGTTGTCCCACGTTGTCCCACGTTGTCCCACGTTGTCCCACGTTGTCCCACGTTGTCCAACGATGTCCAACGGTGTCCCACGTTGTCCCACGTTGTTCCATGGTTTCCCACGTTGTCCCACGTTGTCCCACGTTGTCCCACGGTGTCCAACGATGTCCAACGGTGTCCAACGGTGTCCCACGTTGTCCCACGTTGTCCCACGATGTCCCACATTGTCCCACGTTGTCCCACGTTGTCCCACGTTGTCCCACGTTGTCCCACGGTGTCCAACGATGTCCAACGGTGTCCAACGGTGTCCAACGGTGTCCAACGATGTCCAACGATGTCCAACGATGTCCAACGGTGTCCAACGATGTCCAACGATGTCCAACGATGTCCAACGGTGTCCAACGATGTCCAACGGTGTCCAACGATGTCCAACGATGTCCAACGGTGTCCCACGATGTCCAACGATGTCCAGCGATGTCCAACGGTGTCCAACGGTGTCCAACGGTGTCCCACGGTGTCCAACGGTGTCCCACGTTGTCCCACGTTGTCCCACGTTGTCCCACGTTGTCCCACGATGTCCCACGTTGTCCAACGGTGTCCAACGGTGTCCAACGATGTCCAACGATGTCCAACGGTGTCCCACGATGTCCAACGATGTCCAACGATGTCCAACGGTGTCCCACGTTGTCCCACGTTGTCCCACGTTGTCCCACGTTGTCCCACGTTGTCCCACGTTGTCCCACGTTGTCCCACGGTGTCCAACGATGTCCAACGGTGTCCAACGGTGTCCCACGGTGTCCAACGGTGTCCCACGTTGTCCCACGTTGTCCCACGTTGTCCCACGTTGTCCCACGGTGTCCCACGGTGTCCAACGATGTCCAACGGTGTCCGACGTTGTCCCACGTTGTCCCACGTTGTCCCACGTTGTCCCACGTTGTCCCACGATGTCCCACGTTGTCCCACGTTGTCCCACGTTGTCCCACGTTGTCCCACGTTGTCCCACGTTGTCCCACGTTGTCCCACGTGGTCCCACGTTGTCCCACATTGTCCCACGGTGTCCAACGATGTCCAACGGTGTCCCACGTTGTCCAACGGTGTCCCACGTTGTCCCACGTTGTCCCACGTTGTCCCACGTTGTCCCACGATGTCCCACGTTGTCCCACGTTGTCCCACGTTGTCCCACGTTGTCCCACGTTGTCCCACGTTGTCCCACGTTGTCCCACGTTGTCCCACGGTGTCCAACGATGTCCAACGGTGTCCAACGGTGTCCCACGGTGTCCAACGGTGTCCCACGTTGTCCCACGTTGTCCCACGTTGTCCCACGTTGTCCCACGTTGTCCCACGTTGTCCCACGTTGTCCAACGATGTCCAACGGTGTCCCACGTTGTCCCACGTTGTTCCATGGTTTCCCACGTTGTCCCACGTTGTCCCACGTTGTCCCACGTTGTCGCACGGTGTCCAACGATGTCCAACGGTGTCCCACGTTGTCCCACGTTGTCCCACGTTGTCCCACGTTGTCCCACGTTGTCCCACGTTGTCCCACGTTGTCCCACGATGTCCCACGTTGTCCCACGTTGTCCCACGTTTTCCCACGTTGTCCCACGTTGTCCCACGGTGTCCAACGAAGTCCAACGATGTCCAACGGTGTCCCACGTTGTCCCACGTTGTTCCATGGTTTCCCACGTTGTCCCACGTTGTCCCACGTTGTCCCACGGTGTCCAACGATGTCCAACGGTGTCCAACGGTGTCCAACGGTGTCCAACGGTGTCCCACGTTGTCCCACGTTGTCCCACGTTGTCCCACGTTGTCCCACGTTGTCCCACGTTGTCCCACGATGTCCCACGTTGTCCCACGTTGTCCCACGTTGTCCCACGATGTCCCACGTTGTCCCACGTTGTCCCACGTTGTCCCACGTTGTCCCACGTTGTCCCACGTTGTCCCACGTTGTCCCACGTTGTCCCACGTTGTCCCACGTTGTCCCACGTTGTCCCACGTTGTCCCACGTTGTCCCACGTTGTCCCACGATGTCCCACGTTGTCCCACGTTGTCCCACGTTGTCCCACGTTGTCCCACGTTGTCCCACGTTGTCCCACGGTGTCCAACGATGTCCAACGGTGTCCAACGGTGTCCAACGGTGTCCAACGATGTCCAACGATGTCCAACGATGTCCAACGGTGTCCAACGATGTCCAACGATGTCCAACGGTGTCCCACGATGTCCAACGATGTCCAACGATGTCCAACGGTGTCCAACGATGTCCAACGGTGTCCAACGATGTCCAACGATGTCCAACGGTGTCCCACGATGTCCAACGATGTCCAACGATGTCCAACGGTGTCCGACGGTGTCCAACGGTGTCCCACGGTGTCCAACGGTGTCCCACGTTGTCCCACGTTGTTCCATGGTTTCCCACGTTGTCCCACGTTGTCCCACGTTGTCCCACGTTGTCCCACGTTGTCCCACGGTGTCCCACGGTGTCCAACGATGTCCAACGGTGTCCCACGTTGTCCCACGTTGTCCCACGTTGTCCCACGTTGTCCCACGATGTCCCACGTTGTCCAACGGTGTCCAACGTTGTCCCACGTTGTCCCACGTTGTTCCATGGTTTCCCACGTTGTCCCACGTTGTCCCACGTTGTCCCACGTTGTCCCACGATGTCCAACGGTGTCCCACGATGTCCAACGATGTCCAACGATGTCCAACGGTGTCCAACGGTGTCCAACGGTGTCCCACGGTGTCCAACGGTGTCCCACGTTGTCCCACGTTGTCCCACGTTGTCCCACGTTGTCCCACGATGTCCCACGTTGTCCAACGGTGTCCAACGGTGTCCCACGTTGTCCCACGTTGTCCCACGTTGTCCCACGTTGTCCCACGTTGTCCCACGTTGTCCAACGATGTCCAACGGTGTCCCACGTTGTCCCACGTTGTTCCATGGTTTCCCACGTTGTCCCACGTTGTCCCACGTTGTCCCACGGTGTCCAACGATGTCCAACGGTGTCCAACGGTGTCCAACGGTGTCCAACGGTGTCCCACGTTGTCCCACGTTGTCCCACGTTGTCCCACGGTGTCCAACGATGTCCAACGGTGTCCCACGTTGTCCCACGTTGTCCCACGTTGTCCCACGTTGTCCCACGTTGTCCCACGATGTCCCACGTTGTCCCACGTTGTCCCACGTTGTCCCACGTTGTCCCACGTTGTCCCACGTTGTCCCACGTTGTCCCACGGTGTCCCACGATGTCCAACGGTGTCCAACGGTGTCCCACGGTGTCCAACGGTGTCCCACGTTGTCCCACGTTGTCCCACGTTGTCCCACGTTGTCCCACGTTGTCCCACGATGTCCCACATTGTCCCACGTTGTCCCACGTTGTCCCACGTTGTCCCACGTTGTCCCACGTTGTCCCACGGTGTCCAACGATGTCCAACGGTGTCCAACGGTGTCCAACGGTGTCCAACGATGTCCAACGATGTCCAACGATGTCCAACGGTGTCCAACGATGTCCAACGATGTCCAACGATGTCCAACGGTGTCCAACGATGTCCAACGGTGTCCAACGATGTCCAACGATGTCCAACGGTGTCCCACGATGTCCAACGATGTCCAACGATGTCCAACGGTGTCCAACGGTGTCCAACGGTGTCCCACGGTGTCCAACGGTGTCCCACGTTGTCCCACGTTGTCCCACGTTGTCCCACGTTGTCCCACGATGTCCCACGTTGTCCAACGGTGTCCAACGGTGTCCAACGATGTCCAACGATGTCCAACGGTGTCCCACGATGTCCAACGATGTCCAACGATGTCCAACGGTGTCCCACGTTGTCCCACGTTGTCCCACGTTGTCCCACGTTGTCCCACGTTGTCCCACGTTGTCCCACGTTGTCCCACGGTGTCCAACGATGTCCAACGGTGTCCAGCGGTGTCCCACGGTGTCCAACGGTGTCCCACGTTGTCCCACGTTGTCCCACGTTGTCCCACGTTGTCCCACGGTGTCCCACGGTGTCCAACGTTGTCCAACGGTGTCCGACGTTGTCCCACGTTGTCCCACGTTGTCCCACGTTGTCCCACGTTGTCCCACGATGTCCCACGTTGTCCCACGTTGTCCCACGTTGTCCCACGTTGTCCCACGTTGTCCCACGTTGTCCCACGCTGTCCCACGTGGTCCCACGTTGTCCCACATTGTCCCACGGTGTCCAACGATGTCCAACGGTGTCCCACGTTGTCCAACGGTGTCCCACGTTGTCCCACGTTGTCCCACGTTGTCCCACGTTGTCCCACGTTGTCCCACGTTGTCCCACGTTGTCCAACGATGTCCAACGGTGTCCCACGTTGTCCCACGTTGTTCCATGGTTTCCCACGTTGTCCCACGTTGTCCCACGTTGTCCCACGGTGTCCAACGATGTCCAACGGTGTCCAACGGTGTCCCACGTTGTCCCACGTTGTCCCACGATGTCCCACATTGTCCCACGTTGTCCCACGTTGTCCCACGTTGTCCCACGTTGTCCCACGGTGTCCAACGATGTCCAACGGTGTCCAACGGTGTCCAACGGTGTCCAACGATGTCCAACGATGTCCAACGATGTCCAACGGTGTCCAACGATGTCCAACGATGTCCAACGATGTCCAACGGTGTCCAACGATGTCCAACGGTGTCCAACGATGTCCAACGATGTCCAACGGTGTCCCACGATGTCCAACGATGTCCAGCGATGTCCAACGGTGTCCAACGGTGTCCAACGGTGTCCCACGGTGTCCAACGGTGTCCCACGTTGTCCCACGTTGTCCCACGTTGTCCCACGTTGTCCCACGATGTCCCACGTTGTCCAACGGTGTCCAACGGTGTCCAACGATGTCCAACGATGTCCAACGGTGTCCCACGATGTCCAACGATGTCCAACGATGTCCAACGGTGTCCCACGTTGTCCCACGTTGTCCCACGTTGTCCCACGTTGTCCCACGTTGTCCCACGTTGTCCCACGTTGTCCCACGGTGTCCAACGATGTCCAACGGTGTCCAACGGTGTCCCACGGTGTCCAACGGTGTCCCACGTTGTCCCACGTTGTCCCACGTTGTCCCACGTTGTCCCACGGTGTCCCACGGTGTCCAACGATGTCCAACGGTGTCCGACGTTGTCCCACGGTGTCCCACGTTGTCCCACGTTGTCCCACGTTGTCCCACGATGTCCCACGTTGTCCCACGTTGTCCCACGTTGTCCCACGTTGTCCCACGTTGTCCCACGTTGTCCCACGTTGTCCCACGTGGTCCCACGTTGTCCCACATTGTCCCACGGTGTCCAACGATGTCCAACGGTGTCCCACGTTGTCCAACGGTGTCCCACGTTGTCCCACGTTGTCCCACGTTGTCCCACGTTGTCCCACGATGTCCCACGTTGTCCCACGTTGTCCCACGTTGTCCCACGTTGTCCCACGTTGTCCCACGTTGTCCCACGTTGTCCCACGTTGTCCCACGGTGTCCAACGATGTCCAACGGTGTCCAACGGTGTCCCACGGTGTCCAACGGTGTCCCACGTTGTCCCACGTTGTCCCACGTTGTCCCACGTTGTCCCACGTTGTCCCACGTTGTCCCACGTTGTCCAACGATGTCCAACGGTGTCCCACGTTGTCCCACGTTGTTCCATGGTTTCCCACGTTGTCCCACGTTGTCCCACGTTGTCCCACGTTGTCGCACGGTGTCCAACGATGTCCAACGGTGTCCCACGTTGTCCCACGTTGTCCCACGTTGTCCCACGTTGTCCCACGTTGTCCCACGTTGTCCCACGTTGTCCCACGATGTCCCACGTTGTCCCACGTTGTCCCACGTTTTCCCACGTTGTCCCACGTTGTCCCACGGTGTCCAACGAAGTCCAACGATGTCCAACGGTGTCCCACGTTGTCCCACGTTGTTCCATGGTTTCCCACGTTGTCCCACGTTGTCCCACGTTGTCCCACGGTGTCCAACGATGTCCAACGGTGTCCAACGGTGTCCAACGGTGTCCAACGGTGTCCCACGTTGTCCCACGTTGTCCCACGTTGTCCCACGTTGTCCCACGTTGTCCCACGTTGTCCCACGATGTCCCACGTTGTCCCACGTTGTCCCACGTTGTCCCACGATGTCCCACGTTGTCCCACGTTGTCCCACGTTGTCCCACGTTGTCCCACGTTGTCCCACGTTGTCCCACGTTGTCCCACGTTGTCCCACGTTGTCCCACGTTGTCCCACGTTGTCCCACGGTGTCCAACGATGTCCAACGGTGTCCAACGATGTCCCACGTTGTCCCACGTTGTCCCACGTTGTCCCACGTTGTCCCACGATGTCCCACGTTGTCCCACGTTGTCCCACGTCGTCCCACGTTGTCCCACGTTGTCCCACGTTGTCCCACGTTGTCCCACGTTGTCCCACGTTGTCCCACGTTGTCCCACGGTGTCCAACGATGTCCAACGGTGTCCAACGGTGTCCCACGGTGTCCAACGGTGTCCCACGTTGTCCCACGTTGTCCCACGTTGTCCCACGTTGTCCCACGTTGTCCCACGATGTCCCACGTTGTCCCACGTTGTCCCACGTTGTCCCACGTTGTCCCACGTTGTCCCACGTTGTCCCACGGTGTCCAACGATGTCCAACGGTGTCCAACGGTGTCCAACGGTGTCCAACGATGTCCAACGATGTCCAACGATGTCCAACGGTGTCCAACGATGTCCAACGATGTCCAACGGTGTCCCACGATGTCCAACGATGTCCAACGATGTCCAACGGTGTCCAACGATGTCCAACGGTGTCCAACGATGTCCAACGATGTCCAACGGTGTCCCACGATGTCCAACGATGTCCAACGATGTCCAACGGTGTCCGACGGTGTCCAACGGTGTCCCACGATGTCCAACGGTGTCCCACGTTGTCCCACGTTGTTCCATGGTTTCCCACGTTGTCCCACGTTGTCCCACGTTGTCCCACGTTGTCCCACGTTGTCCCACGGTGTCCCACGGTGTCCAACGATGTCCAACGGTGTCCCACGTTGTCCCACGTTGTCCCACGTTGTCCCACGTTGTCCCACGATGTCCCACGTTGTCCAACGGTGTCCAACGTTGTCCCACGTTGTCCCACGTTGTTCCATGGTTTCCCACGTTGTCCCACGTTGTCCCACGTTGTCCCACGTTGTCCCACGATGTCCAACGGTGTCCCACGATGTCCAACGATGTCCAACGATGTCCAACGGTGTCCAACGGTGTCCAACGGTGTCCCACGGTGTCCAACGGTGTCCCACGTTGTCCCACGTTGTCCCACGTTGTCCCACGTTGTCCCACGATGTCCCACGTTGTCCAACGGTGTCCAACGGTGTCCCACGTTGTCCCACGTTGTCCCACGGTGTCCAACGATGTCCAACGGTGTCCAACGGTGTCCCACGGTGTCCAACGGTGTCCCACGTTGTCCCACGTTGTCCCACGTTGTCCCACGTTGTCCCACGTTGTCCCACGTTGTCCCACGTTGTCCAACGATGTCCAACGGTGTCCCACGTTGTCCCACGTTGTTCCATGGTTTCCCACGTTGTCCCACGTTGTCCCACGTTGTCCCACGGTGTCCCACGGTGTCCAACGATGTCCAACGGTGTCCCACGTTGTCCCACGTTGTCCCACGTTGTCCCACGTTGTCCCACGTTGTCCCACGATGTCCCACGTTGTCCCACGTTGTCCCACGTTGTCCCACGTTGTCCCACGTTGTCCCACGTTGTCCCACGTTGTCCCACGTGGTCCCACGTTGTCCCACGTTGTCCCACGGTGTCCAACGATGTCCAACGGTGTCCCACGTTGTCCAACGGTGTCCCACGTTGTCCCACGTTGTCCCACGTTGTCCCACGTTGTCCCACGATGTCCCACGTTGTCCCACGTTGTCCCACGTTGTCCCACGTTGTCCCACGATGTCCCACGTTGTCCCACGTTGTCCCACGTTGTCCCACGTTGTCCCACGTTGTCCCACGTTGTCCCACGTTGTCCCACGTGGTCCCACGTTGTCCCACGTTGTCCCACGGTGTCCAACGATGTCCAACGGTGTCCCACGTTGTCCAACGGTGTCCCACGTTGTCCCACGTTGTCCCACGTTGTCCCACGTTGTCCCACGATGTCCCACGTTGTCCCACGTTGTCCCACGTTGTCCCACGTTGTCCCACGTTGTCCCACGTTGTCCCACGTTGTCCCACGTTGTCCCACGTTGTCCCACGTTGTCCAACGATGTCCAACGGTGTCCCACGTTGTCCCACGTTGTTCCATGGTTTCCCACGTTGTCCCACGTTGTCCCACGTTGTCCCACGGTGTCCAACGATGTCCAACGGTGTCCAACGGTGTCCAACGGTGTCCAACGGTGTCCAACGATGTCCCACGTTGTCCCACGTTGTCCCACGTTGTCCCACGTTGTCCCACGTTGTCCCACGTTGTCCCACGTTGTCCAACGATGTCCAACGGTGTCCCACGTTGTCCCACGTTGTTCCATGGTTTCCCACGTTGTCCCACGTTGTCCCACGTTGTCCCACGGTGTCCAACGATGTCCAACGGTGTCCAACGGTGTCCAACGGTGTCCAACGGTGTCCCACGTTGTCCCACGTTGTCCCACGTTGTCCACGGTGTCCAACGATGTCCAACGGTGTCCCACGTTGTCCCACGTTGTCCCACGTTGTCCCACGTTGTCCCACGTTGTCCCACGATGTCCCACGTTGTCCCACGGTGTCCCACGGTGTCCAACGATGTCCAACGGTGTCCGACGTTGTCCCACGTTGTCCCACGTTGTCCCACGTTGTCCCACGTTGTCCCACGATGTCCCACGTTGTCCCACGTTGTCCAACGATGTCCAACGGTGTCCCACGTTGTCCCACGTTGTCCCACGTTGTCCCACGTTGTCCCACGTTGTCCCACGTTGTCCCACGTTGTCCCACGTTGTCCAACGATGTCCAACGGTGTCCCACGTTGTCCCACGTTGTTCCATGGTTTCCCACGTTGTCCCACGTTGTCCCACGTTGTCCCACGGTGTCCAACGATGTCCAACGGTGTCCAACGGTGTCCCACGTTGTCCCACGTTGTCCCACGATGTCCCACATTGTCCCACGTTGTCCCACGTTGTCCCACGTTGTCCCACGTTGTCCCACGTTGTCCCACGTTGTCCCACGTTGTCCCACGGTGTCCAACGATGTCCAACGGTGTCCAACGGTGTCCCACGGTGTCCAACGGTGTCCCACGTTGTCCCACGTTGTCCCACGTTGTCCCACGTTGTCCCACGGTGTCCCACGGTGTCCAACGATGTCCAACGGTGTCCGACGTTGTCCCACGTTGTCCCACGTTGTCCCACGTTGTCCCACGTTGTCCCACGTTGTCCCACGTTGTCCCACGTTGTCCCACGTTGTCCCACGTTGTCCCACGTTGTCCCACGTTGTCCCACGTTGTCCCACGTGGTCCCACGTTGTCCCACACTGTCCCACGGTGTCCAACGATGTCCAACGGTGTCCCACGTTGTCCAACGGTGTCCCACGTTGTCCCACGTTGTCCCACGTTGTCCCACGTTGTCCCACGATGTCCCACGTTGTCCCACGTTGTCCCACGTTGTCCCACGTTGTCCCACGTTGTCCCACGTTGTCCCACGTTGTCCCACGTTGTCCCACGGTGTCCAACGATGTCCAACGGTGTCCAACGGTGTCCCACGGTGTCCAACGGTGTCCCACGTTGTCCCACGTTGTCCCACGTTGTCCCACGTTGTCCCACGTTGTCCCACGTTGTCCCACGTTGTCCAACGATGTCCAACGGTGTCCCACGTTGTCCCACGTTGTTCCATGGTTTCCCACGTTGTCCCACGTTGTCCCACGTTGTCCCACGTTGTCGCACGTTGTCCCACGATGTCCAACGGTGTCCCACGTTGTCCCACGTTGTCCCACGTTGTCCCACGTTGTCCCACGTTGTCCCACGTTGTCCCACGTTGTCCCACGATGTCCCACGTTGTCCCACGTTGTCCCACGTTTTCCCACGTTGTCCCACGTTGTCCCACGGTGTCCAACGAAGTCCAACGATGTCCAACGGTGTCCCACGTTGTCCCACGTTGTTCCATGGTTTCCCACGTTGTCCCACGTTGTCCCACGTTGTCCCACGGTGTCCAACGATGTCCAACGGTGTCCAACGGTGTCCAACGGTGTCCAACGGTGTCCCACGTTGTCCCACGTTGTCCCACGTTGTCCCACGTTGTCCCACGTTGTCCCACGTTGTCCCACGATGTCCCACGTTGTCCCACGTTGTCCCACGTTGTCCCACGATGTCCCACGTTGTCCCACGTTGTCCCACGTTGTCCCACGTTGTCCCACGTTGTCCCACGTTGTCCCACGTTGTCCCACGTTGTCCCACGTTGTCCCACGTTGTCCCACGTTGTCCCACGGTGTCCAACGATGTCCAACGGTGTCCAACGATGTCCCACGTTGTCCCACGTTGTCCCACGTTGTCCCACGTTGTCCCACGATGTCCCACGTTGTCCCACGTTGTCCCACGTCGTCCCACGTTGTCCCACGTTGTCCCACGTTGTCCCACGTTGTCCCACGTTGTCCCACGTTGTCCCACGTTGTCCCACGGTGTCCAACGATGTCCAACGGTGTCCAACGGTGTCCCACGGTGTCCAACGGTGTCCCACGTTGTCCCACGTTGTCCCACGTTGTCCCACGTTGTCCCACGTTGTCCCACGATGTCCCACGTTGTCCCACGTTGTCCCACGTTGTCCCACGTTGTCCCACGTTGTCCCACGTTGTCCCACGGTGTCCAACGATGTCCAACGGTGTCCAACGGTGTCCAACGGTGTCCAACGATGTCCAACGATGTCCAACGATGTCCAACGGTGTCCAACGATGTCCAACGATGTCCAACGGTGTCCCACGATGTCCAACGATGTCCAACGATGTCCAACGGTGTCCAACGATGTCCAACGGTGTCCAACGATGTCCAACGATGTCCAACGGTGTCCCACGATGTCCAACGATGTCCAACGATGTCCAACGGTGTCCGACGGTGTCCAACGGTGTCCCACGGTGTCCAACGGTGTCCCACGTTGTCCCACGTTGTTCCATGGTTTCCCACGTTGTCCCACGTTGTCCCACGTTGTCCCACGTTGTCCCACGTTGTCCCACGGTGTCCCACGGTGTCCAACGATGTCCAACGGTGTCCCACGTTGTCCCACGTTGTCCCACGTTGTCCCACGTTGTCCCACGATGTCCCACGTTGTCCAACGGTGTCCAACGTTGTCCCACGTTGTCCCACGTTGTTCCATGGTTTCCCACGTTGTCCCACGTTGTCCCACGTTGTCCCACGTTGTCCCACGATGTCCAACGGTGTCCCACGATGTCCAACGATGTCCAACGATGTCCAACGGTGTCCAACGGTGTCCAACGGTGTCCCACGGTGTCCAACGGTGTCCCACGTTGTCCCACGTTGTCCCACGTTGTCCCACGTTGTCCCACGATGTCCCACGTTGTCCAACGGTGTCCAACGGTGTCCCACGTTGTCCCACGTTGTCCCACGGTGTCCAACGATGTCCAACGGTGTCCAACGGTGTCCCACGGTGTCCAACGGTGTCCCACGTTGTCCCACGTTGTCCCACGTTGTCCCACGTTGTCCCACGTTGTCCCACGTTGTCCCACGTTGTCCAACGATGTCCAACGGTGTCCCACGTTGTCCCACGTTGTTCCATGGTTTCCCACGTTGTCCCACGTTGTCCCACGTTGTCCCACGGTGTCCCACGGTGTCCAACGATGTCCAACGGTGTCCCACGTTGTCCCACGTTGTCCCACGTTGTCCCACGTTGTCCCACGTTGTCCCACGATGTCCCACGTTGTCCCACGTTGTCCCACGTTGTCCCACGTTGTCCCACGTTGTCCCACGTTGTCCCACGTTGTCCCACGTGGTCCCACGTTGTCCCACGTTGTCCCACGGTGTCCAACGATGTCCAACGGTGTCCCACGTTGTCCAACGGTGTCCCACGTTGTCCCACGTTGTCCCACGTTGTCCCACGTTGTCCCACGATGTCCCACGTTGTCCCACGTTGTCCCACGTT